>NW_027125152.1:525000-669304 GCF_022059095.1 Trypanosoma melophagium | reverse complement strand
AAAAATAAAGGGAACACGCACAAAAGACCAAGCAAGTTCGGCTTTAACCCCCCAATAGTTCACCAAGAAAGCAAGTGTAAGAAGAAAAATACCTGCACCATATTGGGCTTATCATTCCATATCGTTTTGCTGTTTGTTGGATTGCATGTATTTCTCCATTATTTATATACCCATCTTTTTTTTTTTTTTTGATTCCTTTCTCTACTAGCAATATTCGTCTTGTGTCCCTATACAAAATGCCTTCATAAAACTATTTTCCGTAATAATTTTCCTTAAGAATGGTGTCAGAAAATGCCATGGGTTGTACCCCACGGGCTTCAGCAAGAAAAATTTACTCCCATGACAACAGAAATTAAAAAAAGAGATTAGTAAGGAAATTTCCGCCGCGTTGCACCCTCCGCACGGTGCCTACTGCGCATAGCACGATCCAGGACCGGTTGGTGCAAAACGCGCGATCGGGTTATGGGCCGGTCCTGCGCCAATACCACGCTGGTTAAGGAGGCATCGGAACGCAACGTAGCGACCTTCCGCAGCAGCCACAGAGTTCACGTCCCGCCGCGACCAGAGACGCTCGGCCACAGCGGCGGTGCGGGGCCACATAGTGTTCAGCGCCACACTGGCGTCCACAAACTCACTCCACTGACATGCCTCACCACCAATCACAAGAGCACATTCTTTCTCAGTCAAGGAGGTGCAAGGCTCAAACGTGTACGCTGCATCCCATTTTGTGCCTTTCCAGTCCAGGTACCACATGTGCTCATTGCTCACCAGTGCACGGTAGCCGTGCGACGTCACATCTTTGAGGATTCTGGAGGCATCGCGTTCAATCCATTGCTGCACCACCGTGTTCTTATCAAGGCGTGTGCCAAACGTGCGCCACATCTCCTCCCAGGCAACAACAACGCGGTTCAGCCGACCAGACAAATGTTTCTCCACATTCTTTGTGAAATTCAGCAAGGCCTCTCGCAGCGTTATGTTGTGCTCTGAGAGCCACGTCATGATGTATGGGTTCTTCTCCCAGCACCGTGTCACGACCTCGTCTCCGCCAACGTGTAACATTCGCTCAGGAAACACCTCCGTGATCTCGCGGAACAGATCCTCCACAACCTGGTACGTCTTTTGCTTTGTGATATCTAGAACCCATGCGTTCCGGTCCGGATCTGCGCACATGGGCAGAGGACAAATTTCTGGCATACCAGCGCACATTGCAGCGGTGTGAGCGGGTGAGTCAAACTCCATCATCACACGTACACCGCGCGCCATCGCGTAGTCGCGCACCTCCTCCATGTCCTTGATGCTGAACCGCTCAGCAGGGGAGAAGGCACCGTGCTCTGCAAGCTGCGGGTACTTCTTGCTCTCCATAGGGAACGAGTGTGCATCCGTGATGTGCCAGTGCAGGACGTTCAACTTTGCGTATGTCAGTGAGTCGATGATCTGCTTGAGCACGGGAACAGGGTAGAAGTGCCGGCTTGTATCCACCAGCACTCCACGATGCGAGAAGCGTGGAAAGTCATCCACACGCCACGGTGCGTGGTGCAGCTCGTACTGACGCGAGCTGTAGTTGAACGAAATCAGTTGTGAAAGTGTCTCCAAGCCGTGGTAGCAGCCGTAGATCTCCTCGCACTCCACCATGATGCCGTCCACGCTGGCTGACAGTCGGTACGCCTCAGAGACACCAAGCTGCAGTGGCACAGACACGTTCCGCACGCACACGGCGACCACTGACACCGCACGCACGCCTTCACCAGGCTCACCTCTGCGGTGTGTAAAGGTCCGTTTCACAAATCGGTCAAACGAACTGGTCAGCTTCTCAGAAGAGCCGCATTTGGAGAAGAGCCGCATATTTGCACCATCGATCACAACAGTCTCTGTGCCGTTCGTGTAGTTCTGCGGCATCGGCCAGACAGGCGGAAACGCCGCATGCACGACACAGGCTGCAAGCAGTTGCGCCACCACAAGCAACACAAGTGCAATACCTCGAGCACTCATTTTACCTCTGAAAGCACTGTTTGGGGTGAAAGTTTGATATCTCTGTTCTCTTTTCTTGTACATTTCACACGTCTTCACGAAGAAGAATAAGAAGAAAGAAAAACAGTACAATCACAGAAAAAAAAAATAAAGGGAACACGCACAAAAGACCAAGCAAGTTCGGCTTTAACCCCCAATAGTTCACCAAGAAAGCAAGTGTAAGAAGAAAAATACCTGCACCATATTGGGCTTATCATTCCATATCGTTTTGCTGTTTGTTGGATTGCATGTATTTCTCCATTATTTATATACCCATCTTTTTTTTTTTTTTTTTTGATTCCTTTCTCTACTAGCAATATTCGTCTTGTGTCCCTATACAAAATGCCTTCATAAAACTATTTTCCGTAATAATTTTCCTTAAGAATGGTGTCAGAAAATGCCATGGGTTGTACCCCACGGGCTTCAGCAAGAAAAATTTACTCCCATGACAACAGAAATTAAAAAAAAGAGATTAGTAAGGGAAATTTCCGCCGCGTTGCACCCTCCGCACGGTGCCTACTGCGCATAGCACGATCCAGGACCGGTTGGTGCAAAACGCGCGATCGGGTTATGGGCCGGTCCTGCGCCAATACCACGCTGGTTAAGGAGGCATCGGAACGCAACGTAGCGACCTTCCGCAGCAGCCACAGAGTTCACGTCCCGCCGCGACCAGAGACGCTCGGCCACAGCGGCGGTGCGGGGCCACATAGTGTTCAGCGCCACACTGGCGTCCACAAACTCACTCCACTGACATGCCTCACCACCAATCACAAGAGCACATTCTTTCTCAGTCAAGGAGGTGCAAGGCTCAAACGTGTACGCTGCATCCCATTTTGTGCCTTTCCAGTCCAGGTACCACATGTGCTCATTGCTCACCAGTGCACGGTAGCCGTGCGACGTCACATCTTTGAGGATTCTGGAGGCATCGCGTTCAATCCATTGCTGCACCACCGTGTTCTTATCAAGGCGTGTGCCAAACGTGCGCCACATCTCCTCCCAGGCAACAACAACGCGGTTCAGCCGACCAGACAAATGTTTCTCCACATTCTTTGTGAAATTCAGCAAGGCCTCTCGCAGCGTTATGTTGTGCTCTGAGAGCCACGTCATGATGTATGGGTTCTTCTCCCAGCACCGTGTCACGACCTCGTCTCCGCCAACGTGTAACATTCGCTCAGGAAACACCTCCGTGATCTCGCGGAACAGATCCTCCACAACCTGGTACGTCTTTTGCTTTGTGATATCTAGAACCCATGCGTTCCGGTCCGGATCTGCGCACATGGGCAGAGGACAAATTTCTGGCATACCAGCGCACATTGCAGCGGTGTGAGCGGGTGAGTCAAACTCCATCATCACACGTACACCGCGCGCCATCGCGTAGTCGCGCACCTCCTCCATGTCCTTGATGCTGAACCGCTCAGCAGGGGAGAAGGCACCGTGCTCTGCAAGCTGCGGGTACTTCTTGCTCTCCATAGGGAACGAGTGTGCATCCGTGATGTGCCAGTGCAGGACGTTCAACTTTGCGTATGTCAGTGAGTCGATGATCTGCTTGAGCACGGGAACAGGGTAGAAGTGCCGGCTTGTATCCACCAGCACTCCACGATGCGAGAAGCGTGGAAAGTCATCCACACGCCACGGTGCGTGGTGCAGCTCGTACTGACGCGAGCTGTAGTTGAACGAAATCAGTTGTGAAAGTGTCTCCAAGCCGTGGTAGCAGCCGTAGATCTCCTCGCACTCCACCATGATGCCGTCCACGCTGGCTGACAGTCGGTACGCCTCAGAGACACCAAGCTGCAGTGGCACAGACACGTTCCGCACGCACACGGCGACCACTGACACCGCACGCACGCCTTCACCAGGCTCACCTCTGCGGTGTGTAAAGGTCCGTTTCACAAATCGGTCAAACGAACTGGTCAGCTTCTCAGAAGAGCCGCATTTGGAGAAGAGCCGCATATTTGCACCATCGATCACAACAGTCTCTGTGCCGTTCGTGTAGTTCTGCGGCATCGGCCAGACAGGCGGAAACGCCGCATGCACGACACAGGCTGCAAGCAGTTGCGCCACCACAAGCAACACAAGTGCAATACCTCGAGCACTCATTTTACCTCTGAAAGCACTGTTTGGGGTGAAAGTTTGATATCTCTGTTCTCTTTTCTTGTACATTTCACACGTCTTCACGAAGAAGAATAAGAAGAAAGAAAAACAGTACAATCACAGAAAAAAAAAAATAAAGGGAACACGCACAAAAGACCAAGCAAGTTCGGCTTTAACCCCCAATAGTTCACCAAGAAAGCAAGTGTAAGAAGAAAAATACCTGCACCATATTGGGCTTATCATTCCATATCGTTTTGCTGTTTGTTGGATTGCATGTATTTCTCCATTATTTATATACCCATCTTTTTTTTTTTTTTTGATTCCTTTCTCTACTAGCAATATTCGTCTTGTGTCCCTATACAAAATGCCTTCATAAAACTATTTTCCGTAATAATTTTCCTTAAGAATGGTGTCAGAAAATGCCATGGGTTGTACCCCACGGGCTTCAGCAAGAAAAATTTACTCCCATGACAACAGAAATTAAAAAAAAGAGATTAGTAAGGGAAATTTCCGCCGCGTTGCACCCTCCGCACGGTGCCTACTGCGCATAGCACGATCCAGGACCGGTTGGTGCAAAACGCGCGATCGGGTTATGGGCCGGTCCTGCGCCAATACCACGCTGGTTAAGGAGGCATCGGAACGCAACGTAGCGACCTTCCGCAGCAGCCACAGAGTTCACGTCCCGCCGCGACCAGAGACGCTCGGCCACAGCGGCGGTGCGGGGCCACATAGTGTTCAGCGCCACACTGGCGTCCACAAACTCACTCCACTGACATGCCTCACCACCAATCACAAGAGCACATTCTTTCTCAGTCAAGGAGGTGCAAGGCTCAAACGTGTACGCTGCATCCCATTTTGTGCCTTTCCAGTCCAGGTACCACATGTGCTCATTGCTCACCAGTGCACGGTAGCCGTGCGACGTCACATCTTTGAGGATTCTGGAGGCATCGCGTTCAATCCATTGCTGCACCACCGTGTTCTTATCAAGGCGTGTGCCAAACGTGCGCCACATCTCCTCCCAGGCAACAACAACGCGGTTCAGCCGACCAGACAAATGTTTCTCCACATTCTTTGTGAAATTCAGCAAGGCCTCTCGCAGCGTTATGTTGTGCTCTGAGAGCCACGTCATGATGTATGGGTTCTTCTCCCAGCACCGTGTCACGACCTCGTCTCCGCCAACGTGTAACATTCGCTCAGGAAACACCTCCGTGATCTCGCGGAACAGATCCTCCACAACCTGGTACGTCTTTTGCTTTGTGATATCTAGAACCCATGCGTTCCGGTCCGGATCTGCGCACATGGGCAGAGGACAAATTTCTGGCATACCAGCGCACATTGCAGCGGTGTGAGCGGGTGAGTCAAACTCCATCATCACACGTACACCGCGCGCCATCGCGTAGTCGCGCACCTCCTCCATGTCCTTGATGCTGAACCGCTCAGCAGGGGAGAAGGCACCGTGCTCTGCAAGCTGCGGGTACTTCTTGCTCTCCATAGGGAACGAGTGTGCATCCGTGATGTGCCAGTGCAGGACGTTCAACTTTGCGTATGTCAGTGAGTCGATGATCTGCTTGAGCACGGGAACAGGGTAGAAGTGCCGGCTTGTATCCACCAGCACTCCACGATGCGAGAAGCGTGGAAAGTCATCCACACGCCACGGTGCGTGGTGCAGCTCGTACTGACGCGAGCTGTAGTTGAACGAAATCAGTTGTGAAAGTGTCTCCAAGCCGTGGTAGCAGCCGTAGATCTCCTCGCACTCCACCATGATGCCGTCCACGCTGGCTGACAGTCGGTACGCCTCAGAGACACCAAGCTGCAGTGGCACAGACACGTTCCGCACGCACACGGCGACCACTGACACCGCACGCACGCCTTCACCAGGCTCACCTCTGCGGTGTGTAAAGGTCCGTTTCACAAATCGGTCAAACGAACTGGTCAGCTTCTCAGAAGAGCCGCATTTGGAGAAGAGCCGCATATTTGCACCATCGATCACAACAGTCTCTGTGCCGTTCGTGTAGTTCTGCGGCATCGGCCAGACAGGCGGAAACGCCGCATGCACGACACAGGCTGCAAGCAGTTGCGCCACCACAAGCAACACAAGTGCAATACCTCGAGCACTCATTTTACCTCTGAAAGCACTGTTTGGGGTGAAAGTTTGATATCTCTGTTCTCTTTTCTTGTACATTTCACACGTCTTCACGAAGAAGAATAAGAAGAAAGAAAAACAGTACAATCACAGAAAAAAAAAAATAAAGGGAACACGCACAAAAGACCAAGCAAGTTCGGCTTTAACCCCCAATAGTTCACCAAGAAAGCAAGTGTAAGAAGAAAAATACCTGCACCATATTGGGCTTATCATTCCATATCGTTTTGCTGTTTGTTGGATTGCATGTATTTCTCCATTATTTATATACCCATCTTTTTTTTTTTTTTTGATTCCTTTCTCTACTAGCAATATTCGTCTTGTGTCCCTATACAAAATGCCTTCATAAAACTATTTTCCGTAATAATTTTCCTTAAGAATGGTGTCAGAAAATGCCATGGGTTGTACCCCACGGGCTTCAGCAAGAAAAATTTACTCCCATGACAACAGAAATTAAAAAAAAGAGATTAGTAAGGGAAATTTCCGCCGCGTTGCACCCTCCGCACGGTGCCTACTGCGCATAGCACGATCCAGGACCGGTTGGTGCAAAACGCGCGATCGGGTTATGGGCCGGTCCTGCGCCAATACCACGCTGGTTAAGGAGGCATCGGAACGCAACGTAGCGACCTTCCGCAGCAGCCACAGAGTTCACGTCCCGCCGCGACCAGAGACGCTCGGCCACAGCGGCGGTGCGGGGCCACATAGTGTTCAGCGCCACACTGGCGTCCACAAACTCACTCCACTGACATGCCTCACCACCAATCACAAGAGCACATTCTTTCTCAGTCAAGGAGGTGCAAGGCTCAAACGTGTACGCTGCATCCCATTTTGTGCCTTTCCAGTCCAGGTACCACATGTGCTCATTGCTCACCAGTGCACGGTAGCCGTGCGACGTCACATCTTTGAGGATTCTGGAGGCATCGCGTTCAATCCATTGCTGCACCACCGTGTTCTTATCAAGGCGTGTGCCAAACGTGCGCCACATCTCCTCCCAGGCAACAACAACGCGGTTCAGCCGACCAGACAAATGTTTCTCCACATTCTTTGTGAAATTCAGCAAGGCCTCTCGCAGCGTTATGTTGTGCTCTGAGAGCCACGTCATGATGTATGGGTTCTTCTCCCAGCACCGTGTCACGACCTCGTCTCCGCCAACGTGTAACATTCGCTCAGGAAACACCTCCGTGATCTCGCGGAACAGATCCTCCACAACCTGGTACGTCTTTTGCTTTGTGATATCTAGAACCCATGCGTTCCGGTCCGGATCTGCGCACATGGGCAGAGGACAAATTTCTGGCATACCAGCGCACATTGCAGCGGTGTGAGCGGGTGAGTCAAACTCCATCATCACACGTACACCGCGCGCCATCGCGTAGTCGCGCACCTCCTCCATGTCCTTGATGCTGAACCGCTCAGCAGGGGAGAAGGCACCGTGCTCTGCAAGCTGCGGGTACTTCTTGCTCTCCATAGGGAACGAGTGTGCATCCGTGATGTGCCAGTGCAGGACGTTCAACTTTGCGTATGTCAGTGAGTCGATGATCTGCTTGAGCACGGGAACAGGGTAGAAGTGCCGGCTTGTATCCACCAGCACTCCACGATGCGAGAAGCGTGGAAAGTCATCCACACGCCACGGTGCGTGGTGCAGCTCGTACTGACGCGAGCTGTAGTTGAACGAAATCAGTTGTGAAAGTGTCTCCAAGCCGTGGTAGCAGCCGTAGATCTCCTCGCACTCCACCATGATGCCGTCCACGCTGGCTGACAGTCGGTACGCCTCAGAGACACCAAGCTGCAGTGGCACAGACACGTTCCGCACGCACACGGCGACCACTGACACCGCACGCACGCCTTCACCAGGCTCACCTCTGCGGTGTGTAAAGGTCCGTTTCACAAATCGGTCAAACGAACTGGTCAGCTTCTCAGAAGAGCCGCATTTGGAGAAGAGCCGCATATTTGCACCATCGATCACAACAGTCTCTGTGCCGTTCGTGTAGTTCTGCGGCATCGGCCAGACAGGCGGAAACGCCGCATGCACGACACAGGCTGCAAGCAGTTGCGCCACCACAAGCAACACAAGTGCAATACCTCGAGCACTCATTTTACCTCTGAAAGCACTGTTTGGGGTGAAAGTTTGATATCTCTGTTCTCTTTTCTTGTACATTTCACACGTCTTCACGAAGAAGAATAAGAAGAAAGAAAAACAGTACAATCACAGAAAAAAAAAAATAAAGGGAACACGCACAAAAGACCAAGCAAGTTCGGCTTTAACCCCCAATAGTTCACCAAGAAAGCAAGTGTAAGAAGAAAAATACCTGCACCATATTGGGCTTATCATTCCATATCGTTTTGCTGTTTGTTGGATTGCATGTATTTCTCCATTATTTATATACCCATCTTTTTTTTTTTTTTTTGATTCCTTTCTCTACTAGCAATATTCGTCTTGTGTCCCTATACAAAATGCCTTCATAAAACTATTTTCCGTAATAATTTTCCTTAAGAATGGTGTCAGAAAATGCCATGGGTTGTACCCCACGGGCTTCAGCAAGAAAAATTTACTCCCATGACAACAGAAATTAAAAAAAAGAATTAGTAAGGAAATTTCCGCCGCGTTGCACCCTCCGCACGGTGCCTACTGCGCATAGCACGATCCAGGACCGGTTGGTGCAAAACGCGCGATCGGGTTATGGGCCGGTCCTGCGCCAATACCACGCTGGTTAAGGAGGCATCGGAACGCAACGTAGCGACCTTCCGCAGCAGCCACAGAGTTCACGTCCCGCCGCGACCAGAGACGCTCGGCCACAGCGGCGGTGCGGGGCCACATAGTGTTCAGCGCCACACTGGCGTCCACAAACTCACTCCACTGACATGCCTCACCACCAATCACAAGAGCACATTCTTTCTCAGTCAAGGAGGTGCAAGGCTCAAACGTGTACGCTGCATCCCATTTTGTGCCTTTCCAGTCCAGGTACCACATGTGCTCATTGCTCACCAGTGCACGGTAGCCGTGCGACGTCACATCTTTGAGGATTCTGGAGGCATCGCGTTCAATCCATTGCTGCACCACCGTGTTCTTATCAAGGCGTGTGCCAAACGTGCGCCACATCTCCTCCCAGGCAACAACAACGCGGTTCAGCCGACCAGACAAATGTTTCTCCACATTCTTTGTGAAATTCAGCAAGGCCTCTCGCAGCGTTATGTTGTGCTCTGAGAGCCACGTCATGATGTATGGGTTCTTCTCCCAGCACCGTGTCACGACCTCGTCTCCGCCAACGTGTAACATTCGCTCAGGAAACACCTCCGTGATCTCGCGGAACAGATCCTCCACAACCTGGTACGTCTTTTGCTTTGTGATATCTAGAACCCATGCGTTCCGGTCCGGATCTGCGCACATGGGCAGAGGACAAATTTCTGGCATACCAGCGCACATTGCAGCGGTGTGAGCGGGTGAGTCAAACTCCATCATCACACGTACACCGCGCGCCATCGCGTAGTCGCGCACCTCCTCCATGTCCTTGATGCTGAACCGCTCAGCAGGGGAGAAGGCACCGTGCTCTGCAAGCTGCGGGTACTTCTTGCTCTCCATAGGGAACGAGTGTGCATCCGTGATGTGCCAGTGCAGGACGTTCAACTTTGCGTATGTCAGTGAGTCGATGATCTGCTTGAGCACGGGAACAGGGTAGAAGTGCCGGCTTGTATCCACCAGCACTCCACGATGCGAGAAGCGTGGAAAGTCATCCACACGCCACGGTGCGTGGTGCAGCTCGTACTGACGCGAGCTGTAGTTGAACGAAATCAGTTGTGAAAGTGTCTCCAAGCCGTGGTAGCAGCCGTAGATCTCCTCGCACTCCACCATG
Organism: Trypanosoma melophagium; assembly: GCF_022059095.1. Classification (NCBI taxonomy): domain Eukaryota; phylum Euglenozoa; class Kinetoplastea; order Trypanosomatida; family Trypanosomatidae; genus Trypanosoma; species Trypanosoma melophagium. Next base: position 659,218 of record NW_027125152.1, on the reverse strand, counting down.
ATGCCGTCCACGCTGGCTGACAGTCGGTACGCCTCAGAGACACCAAGCTGCAGTGGCACAGACACGTTCCGCACGCACACGGCGACCACTGACACCGCACGCACGCCTTCACCAGGCTCACCTCTGCGGTGTGTAAAGGTCCGTTTCACAAATCGGTCAAACGAACTGGTCAGCTTCTCAGAAGAGCCGCATTTGGAGAAGAGCCGCATATTTGCACCATCGATCACAACAGTCTCTGTGCCGTTCGTGTAGTTCTGCGGCATCGGCCAGACAGGCGGAAACGCCGCATGCACGACACAGGCTGCAAGCAGTTGCGCCACCACAAGCAACACAAGTGCAATACCTCGAGCACTCATTTTACCTCTGAAAGCACTGTTTGGGGTGAAAGTTTGATATCTCTGTTCTCTTTTCTTGTACATTTCACACGTCTTCACGAAGAAGAATAAGAAGAAAGAAAAACAGTACAATCACAGAAAAAAAAAAATAAAGGGAACACGCACAAAAGACCAAGCAAGTTCGGCTTTAACCCCCCAATAGTTCACCAAGAAAGCAAGTGTAAGAAGAAAAATACCTGCACCATATTGGGCTTATCATTCCATATCGTTTTGCTGTTTGTTGGATTGCATGTATTTCTCCATTATTTATATACCCATCTTTTTTTTTTTTTTTTTTGATTCCTTTCTCTACTAGCAATATTCGTCTTGTGTCCCTATACAAAATGCCTTCATAAAACTATTTTCCGTAATAATTTTCCTTAAGAATGGTGTCAGAAAATGCCATGGGTTGTACCCCACGGGCTTCAGCAAGAAAAATTTACTCCCATGACAACAGAAATTAAAAAAAGAGATTAGTAAGGGAAATTTCCGCCGCGTTGCACCCTCCGCACGGTGCCTACTGCGCATAGCACGATCCAGGACCGGTTGGTGCAAAACGCGCGATCGGGTTATGGGCCGGTCCTGCGCCAATACCACGCTGGTTAAGGAGGCATCGGAACGCAACGTAGCGACCTTCCGCAGCAGCCACAGAGTTCACGTCCCGCCGCGACCAGAGACGCTCGGCCACAGCGGCGGTGCGGGGCCACATAGTGTTCAGCGCCACACTGGCGTCCACAAACTCACTCCACTGACATGCCTCACCACCAATCACAAGAGCACATTCTTTCTCAGTCAAGGAGGTGCAAGGCTCAAACGTGTACGCTGCATCCCATTTTGTGCCTTTCCAGTCCAGGTACCACATGTGCTCATTGCTCACCAGTGCACGGTAGCCGTGCGACGTCACATCTTTGAGGATTCTGGAGGCATCGCGTTCAATCCATTGCTGCACCACCGTGTTCTTATCAAGGCGTGTGCCAAACGTGCGCCACATCTCCTCCCAGGCAACAACAACGCGGTTCAGCCGACCAGACAAATGTTTCTCCACATTCTTTGTGAAATTCAGCAAGGCCTCTCGCAGCGTTATGTTGTGCTCTGAGAGCCACGTCATGATGTATGGGTTCTTCTCCCAGCACCGTGTCACGACCTCGTCTCCGCCAACGTGTAACATTCGCTCAGGAAACACCTCCGTGATCTCGCGGAACAGATCCTCCACAACCTGGTACGTCTTTTGCTTTGTGATATCTAGAACCCATGCGTTCCGGTCCGGATCTGCGCACATGGGCAGAGGACAAATTTCTGGCATACCAGCGCACATTGCAGCGGTGTGAGCGGGTGAGTCAAACTCCATCATCACACGTACACCGCGCGCCATCGCGTAGTCGCGCACCTCCTCCATGTCCTTGATGCTGAACCGCTCAGCAGGGGAGAAGGCACCGTGCTCTGCAAGCTGCGGGTACTTCTTGCTCTCCATAGGGAACGAGTGTGCATCCGTGATGTGCCAGTGCAGGACGTTCAACTTTGCGTATGTCAGTGAGTCGATGATCTGCTTGAGCACGGGAACAGGGTAGAAGTGCCGGCTTGTATCCACCAGCACTCCACGATGCGAGAAGCGTGGAAAGTCATCCACACGCCACGGTGCGTGGTGCAGCTCGTACTGACGCGAGCTGTAGTTGAACGAAATCAGTTGTGAAAGTGTCTCCAAGCCGTGGTAGCAGCCGTAGATCTCCTCGCACTCCACCATGATGCCGTCCACGCTGGCTGACAGTCGGTACGCCTCAGAGACACCAAGCTGCAGTGGCACAGACACGTTCCGCACGCACACGGCGACCACTGACACCGCACGCACGCCTTCACCAGGCTCACCTCTGCGGTGTGTAAAGGTCCGTTTCACAAATCGGTCAAACGAACTGGTCAGCTTCTCAGAAGAGCCGCATTTGGAGAAGAGCCGCATATTTGCACCATCGATCACAACAGTCTCTGTGCCGTTCGTGTAGTTCTGCGGCATCGGCCAGACAGGCGGAAACGCCGCATGCACGACACAGGCTGCAAGCAGTTGCGCCACCACAAGCAACACAAGTGCAATACCTCGAGCACTCATTTTACCTCTGAAAGCACTGTTTGGGGTGAAAGTTTGATATCTCTGTTCTCTTTTCTTGTACATTTCACACGTCTTCACGAAGAAGAATAAGAAGAAAGAAAAACAGTACAATCACAGAAAAAAAAAAATAAAGGGAACACGCACAAAAGACCAAGCAAGTTCGGCTTTAACCCCCAATAGTTCACCAAGAAAGCAAGTGTAAGAAGAAAAATACCTGCACCATATTGGGCTTATCATTCCATATCGTTTTGCTGTTTGTTGGATTGCATGTATTTCTCCATTATTTATATACCCATCTTTTTTTTTTTTTTTTGATTCCTTTCTCTACTAGCAATATTCGTCTTGTGTCCCTATACAAAATGCCTTCATAAAACTATTTTCCGTAATAATTTTCCTTAAGAATGGTGTCAGAAAATGCCATGGGTTGTACCCCACGGGCTTCAGCAAGAAAAATTTACTCCCATGACAACAGAAATTAAAAAAAAGAGATTAGTAAGGGAAATTTCCGCCGCGTTGCACCCTCCGCACGGTGCCTACTGCGCATAGCACGATCCAGGACCGGTTGGTGCAAAACGCGCGATCGGGTTATGGGCCGGTCCTGCGCCAATACCACGCTGGTTAAGGAGGCATCGGAACGCAACGTAGCGACCTTCCGCAGCAGCCACAGAGTTCACGTCCCGCCGCGACCAGAGACGCTCGGCCACAGCGGCGGTGCGGGGCCACATAGTGTTCAGCGCCACACTGGCGTCCACAAACTCACTCCACTGACATGCCTCACCACCAATCACAAGAGCACATTCTTTCTCAGTCAAGGAGGTGCAAGGCTCAAACGTGTACGCTGCATCCCATTTTGTGCCTTTCCAGTCCAGGTACCACATGTGCTCATTGCTCACCAGTGCACGGTAGCCGTGCGACGTCACATCTTTGAGGATTCTGGAGGCATCGCGTTCAATCCATTGCTGCACCACCGTGTTCTTATCAAGGCGTGTGCCAAACGTGCGCCACATCTCCTCCCAGGCAACAACAACGCGGTTCAGCCGACCAGACAAATGTTTCTCCACATTCTTTGTGAAATTCAGCAAGGCCTCTCGCAGCGTTATGTTGTGCTCTGAGAGCCACGTCATGATGTATGGGTTCTTCTCCCAGCACCGTGTCACGACCTCGTCTCCGCCAACGTGTAACATTCGCTCAGGAAACACCTCCGTGATCTCGCGGAACAGATCCTCCACAACCTGGTACGTCTTTTGCTTTGTGATATCTAGAACCCATGCGTTCCGGTCCGGATCTGCGCACATGGGCAGAGGACAAATTTCTGGCATACCAGCGCACATTGCAGCGGTGTGAGCGGGTGAGTCAAACTCCATCATCACACGTACACCGCGCGCCATCGCGTAGTCGCGCACCTCCTCCATGTCCTTGATGCTGAACCGCTCAGCAGGGGAGAAGGCACCGTGCTCTGCAAGCTGCGGGTACTTCTTGCTCTCCATAGGGAACGAGTGTGCATCCGTGATGTGCCAGTGCAGGACGTTCAACTTTGCGTATGTCAGTGAGTCGATGATCTGCTTGAGCACGGGAACAGGGTAGAAGTGCCGGCTTGTATCCACCAGCACTCCACGATGCGAGAAGCGTGGAAAGTCATCCACACGCCACGGTGCGTGGTGCAGCTCGTACTGACGCGAGCTGTAGTTGAACGAAATCAGTTGTGAAAGTGTCTCCAAGCCGTGGTAGCAGCCGTAGATCTCCTCGCACTCCACCATGATGCCGTCCACGCTGGCTGACAGTCGGTACGCCTCAGAGACACCAAGCTGCAGTGGCACAGACACGTTCCGCACGCACACGGCGACCACTGACACCGCACGCACGCCTTCACCAGGCTCACCTCTGCGGTGTGTAAAGGTCCGTTTCACAAATCGGTCAAACGAACTGGTCAGCTTCTCAGAAGAGCCGCATTTGGAGAAGAGCCGCATATTTGCACCATCGATCACAACAGTCTCTGTGCCGTTCGTGTAGTTCTGCGGCATCGGCCAGACAGGCGGAAACGCCGCATGCACGACACAGGCTGCAAGCAGTTGCGCCACCACAAGCAACACAAGTGCAATACCTCGAGCACTCATTTTACCTCTGAAAGCACTGTTTGGGGTGAAAGTTTGATATCTCTGTTCTCTTTTCTTGTACATTTCACACGTCTTCACGAAGAAGAATAAGAAGAAAGAAAAACAGTACAATCACAGAAAAAAAAAAAATAAAGGGAACACGCACAAAAGACCAAGCAAGTTCGGCTTTAACCCCCAATAGTTCACCAAGAAAGCAAGTGTAAGAAGAAAAATACCTGCACCATATTGGGCTTATCATTCCATATCGTTTTGCTGTTTGTTGGATTGCATGTATTTCTCCATTATTTATATACCCATCTTTTTTTTTGTTGCTTTCTTTCCCGTTATGCTTCCACTAAAACTTAAATTTATTGATTACCCATTAAAAGTAAAGTAAATATTTGGCCTTTTTGCTCTGTGTATCATCAACGTAAATATAAAATTATTTTTTCGTCCTCTATGTTTTTGAAACGCGCTTTAATTTAAAGAAAATAAAAGAAAAATGTTTGGAGTAACTGGTGGGCTTCAGAAAATCAAGTGCGGTTTGCGTTCCCCAAGATCTGTGATTAGTAACCCAAAGGAGGAGTTGGCCCATGCAAAACCAAGGACGAGTGAAGTCGGTAACGTTATCCTTGTTGAACGCCTCGTGCATAAATCCTGTTGTGTGAACTGACCTCTTTAAGGTTTCCAGTATCTCAATAACCTGATTTTCGTCATGTGAAGTGAGAGCCTGCATAATCAGTGATAGGGGCCAAATCATGTCTTTACCAGTGTGTGGAGAGCCAATCCCTTTTCCTGCTTTGCCACTGAAGTACCATGGGTTTCGTTCGCTCAGCAGAAAACTTCGTGTTCTTTGATATAAACTCTGGTCCTTGTTGTAACCCAAGAATGGGGTTGATAGAAGGCTTGGATAGTTTCCGTCATCCATCATTGTCACGTTACCAAGTCCATCAACCTCGTAAGCGAGTATATTATCATTAGACTTCGCCATATCCAGACCCTGCTGTACAGGGCGGCGTAAAGTTCTCGCTTTGCGGTGTATATCTCCAATCCGTCCACTGTATTCAGGAAATACGTCTGCCATCATACCGCAGAGCTCCATCAGTTGCTGCAAAGACACTGACGCCATGATGTTGGACGGCACGAGGAAATCCATGGACGTCATATCGTCAGATGGGCAGAAGGCAGAACGAACCATACCAGTGTACCCTGTGGCGTTCTTGCGAGGATAGTACTCAAAGACGCCGTGGGGATATCTGCGGAAGAACATGTATGGATAAATGTTATTCTGCATTTCAGTAGACTTCTGCTGGTCACTCATCGTGCTGAGAATTATCTCCATAGCCTCTATCCATTGTCGAATGACTGGTTGGAGAAACATAACGTTACCTGAGTCTGCTGTAATAACCTCGTAGTTCGATTTAATGCCAGCACAGAGGGAATCCAATGCGTAGTTTCCTTCCCATACGGTGGGTTGCATTGGTGGGATCCTGTTGTCAACCACATAGTGGTTGTCGTTAGCAAATTCATTAAATCCGTTAGCGTAGGGGGTCAATTAATACAGATTGCAAATGACGTCGCACCGATCCATGGAGCATCTCCATCAGTTTATCATCCTGTCTTGCAAAACGAATATATGGGAGAACTTGAAACATTGAGTCTCGAAGCCGCATGGCGTTAACACCACCAGTAATGATGAAAGTGTCCTGCCTAGACGCCCACATAACTGTCGTATCCAATGTGTTTGGAAAGCAGTTTTCAAACAATTTGGCAAGACCCTTGTCGTTCAACAGCTTCGTGTGGTTAGAAAATTGCCCCCTCGCCCCTCTCTCTTGATTTTCGTGTTTTCCCGCCTTGGCGGCGCCCGCGGAGGTCCGGCAGAACGGCAAGAACCCCGACCCCACGAAGCAGGGACAGCAACCGCCAACAACGCCGCGAAGCGCCGGCCACCCTTCCCCCCCGGCGCAGCGGGCGGGTTTTGTTTTCTATTTTTCCTCCGCGGCGGGAGGGGTTTAGTACGGGGGCGGGGGCCGGGCGCCCTGTGGCTTTTTCGTTTCGTTCGCGCTCTTTCCCCCGACCGGGCGGCGGGGGAGAGTTTTCTTTCCGGCTTATTCCCCAACCTCCGCTGGCAACTCTTTGCGGAAGAAGTTCATTCCGTGAAGATCGAGTGGCCTTGCCATTGTGGTGGGCAACTCTGGGTTTTGGAGTTTTTACTCAGTTTTTTGTTTTGTTTTCTGCCGATTCGCTCAGATTTCCAGTGGCGGAGGGGGCTTGGGAGGAGCGGTGGTTGCAGAATTCTCTCGTGTGTTAATTGTATTTTCTGGTAATGCGATGGAAGTTCTTTTTCCCTGGTGGTTGTGGCCGTTGCGTATGTGTAGTCCTCTTGTAATGCAACATTCAAAAGGACGTTTTCTTCGGGTATTGCGCTGATGACCTCCTACAGCTGTGGTGGTAATATTATTTCTGTGATAATTTGCTCAACCACGTGGGATATCAATGTTTTTTTCCGTTTTAATACATAGCATCTTATGTATATATGATTTCTCCTTCAGTACATGGGAGTGAACAAATTTTTTTTTATTTCTAACCGTTTCCCTCTTGGCTTTATTAGAAAGCTGAATGGATATGATGTTCTTTAATTATTTTTGATACACAAATGAGTTCTGACTGAGGTTACATTGTGGGGATTACCTCTCGATTCCTGGTCACTATTTTTACGCATACTATTTCTGAAGGTAGGGATATGAGTAGATTTTTGATCAACGTTCGGGGGGCGTTACTGAGTTTCTCTCCATGTTGCCTTCGATCTTTATTTTTTCGCACATACTGGTATTGTTGTTTTTACATTCTTTTGCCTAGAGGAGCAGAATAGTTTGTGCCTCTTTTTGGTAATTGCAGAAGTTTGCTTGTTATTTTTTTCGATGTTTGGGATTCTGTAGAGGAATTGTGCACTATGAACGTGTTATTGGATGTGAAGTGTATCTGTATGTATAGACGTATGTTGTGTTGTTGTTTTTTTTTTCCCCAACCGGGATACTGGTTTTCTTTGGTCCCTACTTTGGTTATCTTATTTATTTTTTTTTACCGTCCAATCTGAGCATGATATGGTGTTTTTTTTTTCTTGATTCTCTGTTTCTCTTCTTGTATGTTGTGGTGTTTCGCTGCTCCCCTTTTTACTTATTTGCTTTCTCTGACTATTAAACGGTAAGAAGAAGAATATATGGGGGAAGTTTATACCAAGAATACTAAGCGTGAAATGGTTTATTACCTTTTATGTACCATGGTATGATGTTTTTATGATATATCTTTTATCTCTCATCTGATCTTTTTGTCTTTAGCCGTGAAAAATGGACGAGTTAACCTCTAGGATGAGATTTATGTTTTTCTTTCTTGCTCTTGTTTTTGTTTTCTTTTTGGCGCCCCACTCTAACGCCGTTCCTTCCGTATGGAGGGGTCTTAAGATAAGTAGACCATGGAATCTTCCATTTTGTGAGTCCTATCGGGTGAGTTGTCAGATTACTTGTAGAATGTGATTAGTAAGTATTCCACTGGTTTTCACAGGGATGCGTATATTATGAATTCTTTACCCATAAATTTTTTTTCCCCTATTGTTTATTTCTGTACCTTAAAACTTGACTGATTCAGGAACCACGTCCTGTGAGACGTTTTCGCTTGATTTATCTATACTTGTATTTTTTTTTTTCTCCTCTTTCCACCCCCTCTTCATTTTTTTTTTCCTTACCTATTCCTTCTTTCTTTTCTGATACTCTCTGTTCTTCTTGCAGTATTTCTTCTTCAAGTTAAGCAACAAGAGTTTAGGGGTTTAATTGTACCATGGAGTTTCTTCCGAAGTACCTTAACGAGCTTTCGGATGCTGCAAGAGGCAAGCGTTTATCAGCGTATCGCAAACTCTCTGAGTTATCCTCCAGTGAAGCTCTTGGTGAAGTCGAGGAATTTGATCTACTTCGCTCTTGCCTGCGGGGATTTGAAGACTCTTCCGAGCGTTGTCGTGAGTATGCCATAATGATAGTGACAAATTTACTTCCAAGACAAAAGTCATCTGTACTTGACTGGGTATTGCCAGCCGTTGTTACCAGAATAGGACTTTCACCTGTTGTAGAAGAGAGTGAAGAGTTACGTTTGTTGCTATTAAGGCTTGCAGTGTTATGTATGGAGACATTTCCGCATGAGATAGGTCCACGAAGCTACATTGATTTTTTTCAGGTTCTACTGGAAAATTGTTTACGCGATGCTTTTCCAGATCTTAAGAAAGAGGCGTGTCGTGCATGTGTGCGTCTATGTGAAATTGAACCTGTGCAAGTAAAACACATAACATTGCCACTATCTAAAGTGGTTAAAAATTCTCTTCTGCATAAACACAGTTTGGTCCGTGTTGAAGCAGTTCGAACTCTAGCAGCGTTGATTCAACGAGGTGCTGCAGAGATTCTTTCAGATGGAAGGGATGAACCTGAAAACAGAACGACGACTAATATTCTTTTCGTTTTGGCAAATGATCACGTTGAAGCTGTTCGTTTAGCTATTGTTCAACTTCTTTCAGTAGCTCTTTTAGATATTACTGAGCGTCAAGAACAACATCGTAGGTTGCTCCCACATTTATTGTTACTCATGACGGATCGCTTTTATTCTGTTTCGGCAAAAGCTTGTGAAGTATTAGAAAGTATGGGGAAAATGTTCATGATGGATAATGAGGATAACACTATTGATATTTCAAAAAGGAGAGTTACCATGAAAGATATTGAATGGTATGGTGATGAAGAGTACCCAGATATGAATCTCTCTACAGTTGATACGAACTTTTATCATGTTTTACAAAGACGTCCCTCTTTGGGTGCACGTTATGTTGTGGCTGAATCCTTACGTGCCTTTATAGAGAGAATTTTTGCTGATGTCACTGCTATTGATTGGGTAATTCCATTTTCTTCTAACAATAAACGTGTAATTGCTTTACGAATACTATGGATGTGTATTTATCATGCGGAAAAATCTGTAGTACAACTTGTTGAACAGATTTTGGGTGTTTTATATAAATCTCTAAGAGAGGATAATCAGAGTGTTGTGCAAGAATCTCTTATATGTTTAGAAATACTTGGAAAGTTTCTAACACCTGAGCAATATCTTCCCTTTTTAATAGCAAAAGAAAAGGTGATAAAGTCTGAAGAGGATAGAACAGTATTAATTCAATCTCGATCTAAAACCGTTGTGGTATCTTCTGCATTTGGTGAAACAACACCAACTCCAACTATATTCTCTACTGCAGCTGTTTCAGTGAAATGCAGTATTCTAGTTGCATTTCGCTACCTTATTATGGGCTCTAAAAATATGCTCTCTGCTTTTCATGCTACCCAAATCGTAAAGACATTAACTTGTAATGATCTTTTGGAAAGCGATTCTGAGGCACTGTTGTGCTCTCTTCTGGAAACACTAGATACAGTGATAATTATTTTGGGTGAACGAGGTTTTGTACCAACGCCAATGAATCCACTTCCAATTGAAGTAACAGAAGATTTGAGTCAGAGAACACTGGATTCTATTATATTTTATGCACTTCTTCGCTTACGATCATCTGACTTTCCATCTGTACAAATGAACGTTTCCCATTGTATCAAGGATCTTTCTAATGTTGTTACAGGGGATGAAGGTGGAATATATGATCTTCATTTTGGGAGAATTTTGTTTAGATATGGAAAAGAAATGCCGGTAGGCGCATTTGCTGATCTTGTTTTAAATTCCAAAAGTATAAAAAGATACGCCGAACAGTTGTCTGGTCTCCTCCTTGTGAAACTTGCTGACATTGACTTTACAAAACGTGTTACTGAAGAACTAAACTATGTGCGTGTATTGGATCAACTTCTCTGGCAAAGGATACCTGTGTTTTCGGCATCTCAGCTAGAGGAGTTACTTAGAGTAATTATTCTTCCTTTTAGTACGTTTCGCCCAGGTGGATCAGCTCATCTGTTTAGAAAAGTTGCTGTTAGCTGTTTATGTGCTATACTTGAGGAGCAACATCTATCCTTACTTTATAAAGAATTTGCAGAAAATGAATTTGCTCTTTCTTCAAAGGTTGTGACAGCATGGTGCAGCGCTTCTGATGCAGATGATGCAGAAATGCGGCTTGTATGTATGACAGCTGCAGTAAATATCTGCCGTTTGCCTGTTAATATGGGTAGTACCAGTGATATTTTACAGTCAATTTTGTTACGATTTGATGATTCCAGTGAGCTTTTACGATCTAAAGCTGCTTCAGGTTTATTGAAGATTTTAGAAAACAAGGAGTCTGTTTCGCCTATTGTAATTGATGGAATTATTGCACTTTTGGAGCCTTTGGTTAAAAAGATTCTTATTCACCTTGATGATTCCGAAGAGACTGTTGGATTGAGGCCGATATTGGTTAATGTTGCAAAAAATATTGCAGATTTGTCTCCTTCTGTTACTGCGGATCTCATTCGTGCGTCTCTTACAAAACAACAAGACACTTCCTATTGTGAGGAGGTGCTGCAATACATAGAATCCCTCTGATGTAGAATGTTGGTTACCTTCTGCGTTTTTTTTTTTTTGTTGTTGTTCTTTGGAGCGTGTTTCTTGTTTCTTTTTTCTATTTTGACCTCCAGGGTGGGGAAAGGTGAAGGGAGTTTTTAAAGAAAAAGTATCCTTGTAGAGTGCTGCTGTCCATAATGCAACTGTTTCTTTTCGGCCACCTTTTTTTTTTCTTCTCTTACTATTTGATCTAAGGATAAGTTTACACTGAAGATAGGGAGAAAAAAAAAGAAAGATGGAGGTCCCTTGTGAGGATTACGATATCAGCATAATGATTCGAGCTGTGAGAGAAGTTAAGGAATTGCTAACTTCGAGACAGTTTTCTACGTATTCTGAACTTGATAAGGAAATAACAAAAACACTACAGAGTTACGAATCACTTGGTGATGGTTTTGAACGCTTTCGTGTGCATTTAACAAAGGATGCGGCAAATAGTCATGATTTAAAACGTAGTTTAACTGAAATGAATGCGCGATGTGAAGCAAGGCAAAAAGATTTTATGCGTAGTCAGAAAGATCAAATTAATGATATGTTACCTTTTGTGGGAAGTACATCCCGTATTTTGGTTCACGGATGTGGGGGTTTGTTAGCGCTTGCCATTGCGTGCGCAATTCAAGAACGGAAAGGTGTTCATTTTTACATTTGTGAGGGACGTCCTGTGACCTCAAAGTATCCTAAAGGCACTGGTGCAGCTCTACTGCAAAAAGCAGCTGAAACCCCAGAGGGGCAACAATTAAAAGAAAAATTGCTTGAGTCTTGTACAATTATACCAGATGCTGGTGTCGGTGCAGTTATGAGCAAAGTTGATTTCGTAGTGATGGGTGCATATTGTGTTACTGAACACGGTGGACTTGTGCACTCTACTGGATCGCTGCAAATTGCAACTGTTGCATCCGCAATGAATGTTCCTTTTTATGTTCTTTGTGAAACATTTAAATTTGCTCGTATTTTCCCATTAAGTACTGCGGATCTTAAACAACCAGAAGATAGTGATGATGTCCCCCTGGTGGAATTTGTTCCTCCATGTATGATTACACTTGTTTTTTCCGAAAAGGGCATTATGCCACCTTCTGCCGTAACTGATGAAATGTTTAGATTTCACACTGCCAGGTTTGCGCCAGGGAAACGTAAGTAAATCTTTCTTTAACAGGTGTGTAATATACATAAACTTCTCTCCCGCCTATATGCTGTGTACTGTGCGGTGTTGAATAAGTGTTTTTTTTTTTTTTTGTAAGCTCTCTGTGGCTCATATTTCCCATCTTTTGGTGACTGAGTTTCTCTTTTGCCTTTTATATTTATTTACTATAGGGAATCTAGAATAAAGTCATAATGCCCTGTAACTGTCGACATGGTACGGGGTCTCATGATCATCTGCAAGATGGATTTCTTCATGGTGGCGTTTTTGGCGTTGGAACTCCCTTAAATGTGCAGATAGATTTATCTTTTATCCAGTTGTGGAATGCAAAGCAGAGCAATTCTGAAGCTGTACGTATATTAGATCCGAATAATGCCAATAATGAAGAACCTGTATGCAGTGACGCTGACCCAGAACTTCTTCTATTCATACCACTAAGGCAGGTTTGCCGCATCAAAGGCATTTCCATACTTGGAACTAATGATGATTTTTCCCCATCCCAAGTAAAGGTGTTTTGTAACCCCGGTATTATTCAGGGTTTTGATTCAGTACGAAATATGGAACCTCAAGAAGAAATTCAATTGGCTCAATTACCAATTGGAGACCGAATTGTGTACCGCCTCAATGCGGCAAAATTTTCTTCTTCTTCTAATTTGGCGCTACTTTTTAAAGAAAGTTTTGGTGAAGATGAAACACACTTACTCCGAATTGATCTCTTTGGTGAATCAACGGGGAGACCCGTTCATCAAGAACTTGCTACCAATATTGTTTATGAAGCGATGGCGAATCCCGCAGACCATGATGTATCGGAGGAGCATGGAAAAACTTTTGTAGTGCAGTAATGTCGTTCGCTTTTTTTTTGTTTCTTAGGGGTGGAAAATACACTCTTAATTTGAGTCACGTGTGCTAATTCTCTTTCCTCTATATTTATTTTTCTTCTTGGCTTTCCTTCTATGTATCTATCTATTTCTATTTCTCTCTCTCTCTCTCTCTCTCTCTCTCTCTATATATATATATATATATATATATGCTTTTTTTCCTGCAAAAAACGTCGCAAAGAAAGAAAATCCCAGTTAACCCCTCATTCATACAAGCAAAAAAGAAAAAAAAAGGAGAAACTAATGCTTAACAGACCAGCAGGTACCTTGCTTCACGAGCCCTCGTACCCGAAGGAAATTACGCATGAGTTGACCCCCAACGGACCATTACAAAGTGGCAGGCAACTTTTTGAGCCCGATGCAGCTGTTCTTGACCCTCAACTAAGTGAAGCAGTTTCGCTTGGGACGACAATCATGGCTGTCTCATTCCAAGATGGAGTTGTGCTTGCAGCGGATTCTCGAACCTCCACAGGGACATATGTGGTGAACCGTGCAAGCAACAAATTAACAAAGTTGACACAAAAAATATATTGTTGTCGGAGTGGATCTGCTGCTGACACTCAAGCCTTGGCTGAGCAAACGGCAAATTATCTAGAGAGTTATGAAACAGATACGTCAAAGCCAGTAAATGTGGTAACTGCAGCAAACATCTTTAAAAAGCTATGCTATATGAACAAATGGAATATTTCAGCTGGTATCATTGTGGCAGGATACGATTCTCTGAATGGTGGTTCTGTTTATAGCATCCCTTCTGGCGGTTCGTGTGTAAAGCTGGATTACGCCTTGGGAGGAAGCGGATCTATCTTTTTGTACTCATTTTTCGACAAAAACTACAAGCCTGGTATGACGAAAGAAGAATGTATTAAATTTTGCCAAGAAGCAGTTGCACACGCGTACAGTCGTGATGGTTCAAGCGGTGGACTCATCAGGACGATTGCTCTCCACAAAGGTGAACCAGAAGATATGACAATTCCGTGGAGTAAAACACCTTATTGTATGGAAAGAGATCCTAAGTACCAAAAGATGGCAGTACAAAATCCCCCATTCAGCAGTTCTGCAAAAATAAGTGAGAATCAAACCCATTCTGAGCGTATATAGCATTAGTCTTCTTTGTTTCTGTCTTTTTTCTTCTTGTTCTTCTTTCGGTACCCACTAGGTATACAATTCAGCTTCCCTAATAGCATTCGACAACAATTTTTATTTCATTATTGATGCAGAACTACGAAGAAAGTGCACTAATGAATGTATATAAATATCTGATTACTTGTATGTGGTTATTTGTGCAAATCCATATATTTTCTTTACATCATTTTATTTCTTTTTTTTTCTTTTTTTTATTTTATTGTATAGTGTTTTTTTTTTTTTTTTGGCTTTTTGTTTATTTGCTTTCTGGAAAGATCCAAAAATAAAACAAAAAAATGCGAGCAAAAGTGTTTGGAAAAAGTCTGGCTTCTATGTATGTACGCCCTCCTGTGACGTGCTACACAGATGCTTGTGAGGCTCCAGTGGCTATGTGGAATGGTGCAATTCCTCTCAAAGAAGTTCGTACAATGCAAAAGGGTGTACCTGTACGCTCTGTTGTGAAGACTTATTCTCATCCACAAGAAATAATCCCAACGCGACTCATGTTTAATGACATCAACTCCATGTATTGTATTGGAAATGATGATTTAATGCGTTTTTTCCCAGAAGGATTGGGAGGGAAAGTAATGCAAATGATGCCTCCAGGGCATCCTAGAGGTTTTTTATATCGTAAGGAAGCCCATTTACTTAATTTATTTATTGAAAAAATAGAACATTGGCAAACGAAACGCTCTGTTTTAAGCTCACTTACGAATAATAGGCCGGGATTTATTGTTGATGGACAAACTGGATGTGGTAAAAGTGCACTTATGTGTCAAGTAGTACATTACGCACGATCTAGAAATCTGCTCACATTATATGTTCCTGATGCAAAGACATGGACCCATGGAGAATGGTGTTGGCCTAGTACCATATTACCTGGATTTTTTGATGCACCAGATGCTGCAAGGTCTTTTCTTCAGTATTTTGCAATCGCTAACCGAAACATTCTGACATCTTGGCGACTGAAGTGTACACCTAAAGATCTTCCAGTGGAACAGGGAGAGCGACAACCACAAAATTTATATGACCTCTGTGAATGGGGTCATCGTGCAGTTGCTCCAGCTTCTATTGATCGTCAAAGTGTTTGCATCAAGTTCCTTATGGACGAGATTAGTGTAGAAAAGAATCTTCCTATCATTATAGTCGTTGATGGATGGAATTTATTTTCCCATGAGACTCATTTTCGCTATCCACATCCTGATTTTCTTCGCACTCTTGCATCTTTGAATGATGGTTCAACCGATGTGGATCTTTATCCTCAAGAACTTCCTAGAATCCCTGCCTCTCGTCTTAGTTTTGTTCGTGGTCTAAATAAGATGGTTCTTTCAAATGATGAACCTAATAAATTCTTTATTACTTGTACTACTAGGGATTTTAAACCCTTTGATGGTATTAGCGGATTTCCAGATGTTGAGACTGACAAATTTGCAAACAGTCTAGATGAATATGCACCATATAATCCGGAAAAAGATTCCTTCTTTCATCCAATTCAACTTGGGAATTTTGATGAGTACGAACTTCGCTCCTTTGTACGTTTTATTGTGAATTCTGGAGAATTAGCAGGTCTCGGTTGGGGACCACTCTGGCATTCATCAAGTGATTTTGAACGTAAATTATACAAAATAGGATTCCTTTCAGACCGTAATCCTCAGAGAGTAATTGATCATTATCATCAGGAACTGGTGTGGCGTTGTGAATACAAAAGGACACGTCAGAAACAGTTTCTACTGCGTCGTAATGTAGAACTAACTGGGCGATTGAAGTCGAAGAGTAGCACTAGATAAAATAATTTTCATCTCTCGTTCCTGCATATGGAAAGTGAAATGCAGGAGAAACGAAGTGTCTCATTTTTTTTTTTACTTTATTTTTTCTTTTGCTTCTTTTTTTTTTATTTTTCGTACAGATGCACTTCATTACGTTATCAAGAATAAGTCCTATTGATGCGTTCATAACGTTATCCTCTTCTCTACACCTTTTTTTTTTGTGTGTATGTGTTATAACTTTTTGGTATACGAACCATAAAGTTATAAGCATGCCTCGTAGAAGACAAAAACAGCGTTATGATCTGCATCGTAGTTTTGATAGTCTAAAAAATTACTACAGGTTCCAGCCTTTTCCGAGACATATCCGACAAGTTGTCTACTCCTTCCGTCTAGCACCGTACTCGCGAAGGAATTCTCTTTCTGATTTTCACATGATAGGAGCACCAAGAGAACAGCCAGTTTTGGATGTCATGCAAACGTACAGTACTACGGCCCCAACTCGACAGGTGTGCGACCGTTTTTTTGAAGTGGCTACATTACTCTCAGTTTACTACGATACTGTGGACCTCCTCCACCAAATACCAAAATGATGCTGGTGATGATGATGATGAAAAATGGTAGTGACGTCTATTTCTTAGCTGCTATTCCTATTCAGCATAATTTTGAATAATGGCAAACAATAAAGAAAAATGAAAATACAGAATTTCTTTTTTTAATTGTTTTTTCAGAGAGGTATATAGTGATTTTTTTTTTTTTTTGATAATTAAGGTTGATTTTCTTTCTCTTCTTTTTTTAATCTTTTCTATTTCTATGTGGTCAAATACAGAAGAGACCAGTAGCACTCATGTCAGTGAATGGAGGGGAAATTGTTGAAGATGCTCTAAAGACCTTTTTGTGTGGAACCAATGTAGAAATGAAAGAGCTTCTGAAAACGCTTCATAAAGCAGGAAAATTCTTGGAACGTGGCTCCTTTTTGCAGGAGGTTTCAGGTGATACCTTAATAATAGGACCTTGTCGAGGTCATGCAGCAGACCTGGCTCATTACCTTAAAAAAGATGTTCTGCAGAAAGCGGCTATGGGTCAATTAAATATTGTTTTTCTTGGCAATTATGTGGATGGTGGTCATCAGTCTTTAGAAGTATTGTATATAGTTGCTCTTATGGTACAACATTTTCCCTGCGTTATTCCCTTGATTGGTAGACATGAAATGTATTATCCATTTCCTTCAGGTGATTTCGGATCATTGCAAGGTGAACTTCGATTACGTTCTATTCAAGTAGGAATTTCTTTGGATTTTCTTGAAGAGGCTTTAAAAGATTTCTTTGCTAAACTTCCTGTGGTATGTATTGTAAATAAACGTTTCTTTTGTTCCCCCAGTGGACTTGCATCAGAGTACCGACTCCTTTCTAATATTGCACAAGAGCGTTCACAAAGG
Organism: Trypanosoma melophagium; assembly: GCF_022059095.1. Classification (NCBI taxonomy): domain Eukaryota; phylum Euglenozoa; class Kinetoplastea; order Trypanosomatida; family Trypanosomatidae; genus Trypanosoma; species Trypanosoma melophagium. Next base: position 641,762 of record NW_027125152.1, on the reverse strand, counting down.
AAACTCAGTGGTTTTGTTCAGAATAAACCAATGGATGAAGATGAAGATAGACTTTCGTCTGGATGCGCCTTTGTGGGGGTGCAAACAGAGATTGGAAGTTATTTTAGGTATACATATGATGCAATGTGTAACTTTTTATCACGCAACAATCTATATACCCATATTGGAGGTCTTGAATATCACACTTGTCGATATGAACTTGAGACCTTCTCGCGCTTTAATCGTCATAGGGAGTCCACTTATTTCCCCGGGTATGTGCTGGGTAGGGTCCAACACAAATTTCATGTACCAACACACATATTACTTTTTTCGGCCCCCCATTTTTCTGGAGTAAATCAAAACTATGGTTGCACATTGGCTATTACAGGGGATACATTAGAATTACGAGAGTTTGATGTGTATATTAAACGCCCAATCATTATGCCCGGAAAAGAAAATCATGCGTTTTCTTGGTCACAGGGTATTCTAGGGAGAACATTGGCTTCTATTATACATGATATAATGTTTGCTGATATTAATAGGCCTCCAGGAAATGAAGATAACGCCGATCCAGCATGTACACAGGAAGCGCAGAATATGCGATCAAGGTATCTGAGAATGTGTCAGCTTCTGAAAAGTAAATCATTACCTTTGCCTAATTCATACATAAGTTCTAGGTTGAAGTCTTAATGTTGATGATCTACGTTTTTTTTTTGTTATTTGTAGGTGATATTTTCTTATTTTTATTTTTCTGTTTTGTGTTTCACTCTATTTACTTATTTGTTTTCACTCCCAAAGGCATACCCATATCCCCGTCCCCACCCAACTTGTTGAGTTTCTTGGTGTAGAGGGGGAGGGTGCTCTTTGAAAAAAATATATATCACGTGCCCATTTAGCCAAGTGTGTGTCGTTGTATATACTCCTTTGCGCAGAAGTCTTTCTTTTGCCAATGAAACTTTAACGTAGTTTGATGTGGCCATACTTCGTAACGTCATGTGAAATCCAAAAAAAAAAGGCTACTCCAATCGCTGCACTAAACGAGAGCCTTGCATCATTTTTTTTTTTTTTTCCCCTTTCCTTCTTTCATCCTTGTCTCTCCTCATCCTCTTTTGCTCCCTGTATGTATCTATGTCTATTGTTGCCTCCCCTTATCTCTCTCTCTCTCTCTCTATATATATATATATATATATATATATATATATATATATATATATCAGTGTACATGTCGGAGGAGTTCTCCCTTCTCGATCACCTCTCGGTGTCGGTCCCCGAGCCCTCCGCCTCTTTTTCTCTTCTCGACCACCGGCAGTTCAAAGTCGTCGCACCCACACGGCGGGCGGTGAAGGGGGCGCGGAATCGACAAGTGCCAAAGGCGCCACTCGCCGATTTTACTGGTGAAGTATTGACAGTAAAAGGGAGGAACTATACAGGGGATACAGAATACGTAATATACAACTCAAGAATTCCGTCCATTCAGGCGGTTAACATGCAGTTAATGAAGGAAAAACAAAGACGGCAGGCAGAAGGCGATGTTTCTCGTATGTCTCCTAATGCTGAGTTTTTTCAACCATCTGAGCGCGATTATGCATCGCGACGGCGACGTTTACTAGAAAATCTTCAAAGGATTAATATGGAACAGGCTCAACGTAAGATGGAGGAGAGACAACGCGAACGAGAGAGGCGTCTAGGACGCCAGACCGCGAAGTTAAAAGTCAATTCTGAACAAATCAATAGGGGGGTAGCTATAATTACAATAAAGAATAAAAGCGAATCTGAAGGCTCGCAACATGCTGTTTTGATGGAAAGAGATGGCAGAAAAGATCAGGATACAGAATTTAAAGAAATGAATGAACTTGTTTGCTCGCCTTTTCCATGGGATACTATGTCTCGGAAGGATAATAACAGACGAGCAGAGTCTCTGGCTACAATGGATGATAACCGTGAGCTCGCTGAGGATCCCAAAAAAGAGCAAGAAATGAGAAAAATTAAAGAAAGGTCTAGGGATATGGTGGTATTAGAAGAAAGTAGAGCCAAAGTTGAAGAAGAAAATACATGTTTACAAGAGAAAAAACGATCGTTACAGCATATTCAGAGGAGTTATAGTCTTGACACTCATAAAGAAAATGCCGCTGCTGTAGTAAAAGATGGTGCTTATGATACCTTCTTAGATTGGTTTCCACGTCCTAGAAGTGTAGATGAAAACATAAAACGAGAAAAAGAACGTAAAATAATGGAGACCAATAGAAAAATGGCTGAAGAAGCAAAGAGACGGCGACTAAAGGAGGAAGAACTTAGAATACAAAATGAGCGGAATGAGATGCGGGAAGCGGAAGAATTGTATCGAAGACAAAAAGAACTTAAACTTATAGAGAAGCGCAATAAGCAAGATCAGTTTTTCAAATATGCTCTTAATTCAATCCTGGAGCGTGAGGTTAAAAGGCATGCAGCAACAGATGATGTGCAGCGTGAAGATTTTTTTTTTCGTGATAACAGTTCCAAATATGCAAAGGAACGACAAAAGAAGGAAGAACGTTATTATGATACTTTGAAGAAGGATATGGAGTCCGCACGAGAGGCACGACTTGAGGCAAGGGAACGAGAAATAGAACATGAAAGACGTCTTCTCCAAGAAGCTGAAAGAAAAGCACAACTTGATAAAGAAAAAAAACAGAAGAAGGCTAAACAAAAACGAGAGTGCTATGTGAGAGCATTAGAGGAACAAATTAGTGCGAAAGCGACGAAAAATTTGCCCCGTCAGATGTCTGTCTCACACTCTGGACCAGAGAGAAAGGTGTTGTATAGATGTCCAGTAACAGGGGATTTGTTACCGCCAGAGCAGTTTGGTATTCCTTTATCACGATATCAAGGATTACGCCGACGTTTCTAGTGAAGTTTTAATCAGGATCTATTCAGGATACCTGCTAGTTTTGCTGTTTTTTTTTTTTTGTTTTTCCTGGGGTGTTTGCTATAATGTACATTGTATTTAATAATATATTTCAAATCTCCTCTTTGAATGTTTAAAATAAATTTAAAGACACGTAATAATGTTTGTGTCACTTCTTTCTCTTGTCATTATTCTATGGTTCTTTGTGTTTTTTTTGTGGGTTTTTTTTGTGGGTTTTTTTTACTTTCGATGTTTATGTGTGGATGAAGGAAGTTATTCTACTTTACTATGAAGGTAACAGATGAGGAAATTGACGAGCTGGAAACGAACTGCATTTCACTTTATTACCGTTCATCTTGCGCCAGCGAGAGTACTGGAAAAGGTATGACTACCACTGTGGCCTCTATAACATTTCGCTCACTTTGCTGGACTGTTCAGGCCCTGGTCGTCGTTCTCTCTACACTCTTGTGGGTTCACACCTCATGAACACCCAAACACAGATACAGATTATGAACCCATTTTCCAGATTATTATTATTATTATTATTATTATTATTATTATTATTATTATTATTATTTGGTATTTTCGTTTTCTTCGTCTCGGATTTTCTTTCGTTCAGTTTTGGGTTTCGGGTTTTTGTTTTTGTTTTTTTTTTTTTCTGCTTCAATATTCAAATGATCAGAATGTAGTGCAATTCTGGGTTGGTACAACAGAGGGGGTGTATGTGTATGTGTATGTGTGAAAGAAAGAGAAAAAAATAGAGACATCCTTTTTGTTTTATATGTTTGAAAGTTTGTTATTCTTTTTGATTATCACTATTATTTTTTTTTTCTTCCTTTTGTCGACGCTAGCAAGTTTGGAGAAGTTTTTATCCTCTAATTCTAGCATGCAGTCTGTTCTTCCTTACACATTAAATCCGCAGCGTATGACAGGATGTGAAAAGATGAAAATTCTCAATCCCCATACTGCCGCTGTGACTGGACCAATGGTTATGGTGCGAGATCCCAATCTCGTTAACGGTGGTTTATTGCACAACTGGGATGCTAACGCCGCTTCCTCACTCACTGTGTCTTCAAAAACAGTACACACATGGGATCTGTCATGGACGGAAAAAGAGGAATACTGGGAAAAAAATGTTGGTCGTTGTACAGGACCTGAAGAAGTGGAAGATCTTCTTCCTGCGAAGTGGATTGGCTACAATGTGAATAGCGATGTGGATGAGACACTGGCTTTGGTGTGTAAGCTTTGTACAGCTCTCGTGGATAAATTTGTATCCTTATCCCATGGTGATAACGCCAATGTCTCAACTGCAAAATGGCGCCAGCGTCAAATGCTTTATGATCGTCTTGGGGCTGTTATGGAACTTTTAGAGGCTTCTATTGGAGAAGCAATCCCTATTTTACGCCTTCGTGATCCCGAGTTTGTGCGTGAATGCTGGGGTCAGCTACAGGATGAGGAAAGGATGGAGATTATGTCTGCATTAAATGCTGCTGAGAAGAAAGAGCATTCACGTTGATTGGGAATATTCTTCCATCTTCTTTCCCTTCAAACAGAAAGAAAAAAAAAAACATGTAGATCTAGATTTATAGATAGATTAATATATATATATATATATATATATATATATATATATATATATATATATATAGAGGTCTTCACCTCCATTTTTTTTTTCGTCTTCTTCTTTAATCTCTCTCTCTCTCGGTCTCTCTTTTGAATCCTAGAAAAATGGCTCCATTGACGATATTGAGGGAGAGTAGAGTTGATCGTTTTTTTTTAATTGTTTCCTTACTTATTTTTTGCTTTGCTTTGTTTGTCTTTTATCTTTTTTTTTGTTGTTCTCCTATTAACTTCCTTAGCATTATTTTTCTACTTTTGAACTTTATTTTAGAAGGGGTAAAGTATGAGGCGATGCATCACCGCGCGACTTACTTTTCAACGTCTTCTCTGTGGCGATAAGTTAGTGATAGGAGATGAAAAAGCTGTACATGAAATGTCATCAAAGTTTCGACAGCATTATCCCATCGCACCGATACCTGTGCCTATTGCGGCAGCTTTAGGACGAAGTTACGTGTTAAAGGGTGAAACGCGGCGAGTAGTTACATTGCTTTCTACACATCCATCCTCACGTGATCTTGCAGAAGAACTGATACAGCTGCTTTCTCAAGATACCGCTATTGACGCGGATTCCGTTCTGCGGTTGATGGCTGCGGTACGTTCTGTTTCGTCAGTTATATCTTCTCAATTTCTGGCCTCTCTTGCCGGGCGATTGGCTAAAGATGGTAAATCACAAGAAGTTAAGTTGTTGCTAATGCGAGAGATACGAGAGGTGCCTTATCTTGCAGGGACACTCCTTCGTCCACTTTGTGAAGTAAGTAACCCTACAAACTCTGAAGACAAACAAAACGCTACGGATGCATTGAATATCGCTTTATCGCGTTCATTCGTTAGCCCAAAAGATTATGGTCCTGTTCTTACCTTACTTTCACGGGGAGGGGAACACCGAAAGGTACTTGCCCTTTGGTCATGGATGAGGCACTCCTCAGCTCGGTGGGATAAGACAACAGTTTCTGCAGTGATTCTCTCAGCCTCACTTTCACGAAAACTAAATGTGGCTATTAGTGCTCTTCAAAGCTTAGCTGAGTCTAATGAAGATCCAACCATAGAGTCTCAGAAATATTTTATACGATATTTGGCATCTCGATTTCCACCCTTGTCACGGTATGCAGATCAACTTGTTACACACTGGCACACCGACACTCAACTCTGGAAGACGGAAGCTCGAGTGGTGGGAGTGGAGTTGCTTTTTGCACATTACCATAGCAAAGATTATAACCGCTTGCGAGAGTGGCTTGTAACTGCTGAAACTGTGGCAGATACAGATGAGGCGAGGGAAGAAATCCTTAAGGTTAAAGGAATACCATACATTTTACGTCATTTTGCTTCCTACGTTACTGAAGAACCGTGGCTTCAAAAATTCTTTGCTTGTGGAATGAAGATAAAAGATCTTGGGAAGTACCCACAACTTTTGGCGACTTTAGCAAGTATTGCTCGTCACGTAAAGGAGGAAGAAGAATTTGTTAATTCCATACGAGGTATCGAAATAAGTGCTGAAGATTTTGAAGAAATGGCCAAATTTGTGGCAGATGATATATGCTTCAGAAACGCAGGGGAAACACTGCGGTTCATCAGTAATATCGCAGAAACCCTTTCACAGGAGGTACCCACAGGTGTGAGTAGTTGGCTTCAACTTTTGGGGGAAAGTCGAGGAGCGTAGCTGCGTGAGTAAAAGAGAGAAACAGAAAGCGTGTTTGTGAGTCTGTGTGTTTGTATTATTGGTTTTTGTTTTCCTCGGGGGAAAAAGGGATATTCTGGGAATTAGGGGATATACAATATGAAAAGATGCACATATTACACCTATCACTTCTTTTCTTTTTTTTCTTTCTTTCTCGCTCTCTTTTTTTTTCCTCATTGATGGGATCTAGATTTATGACAAGTTTAAGTACTGTGATGCATATTACAAATATTGCTGCAATAAAAAGCTCGAAAAATTCCTCTGGTGATTAAATAGAAGATTCTCTCGTCTCTCATCTCACATCAGATACGGGGTTTGTTTTTTCATTATTTTATTTTCGTTAAGTGTCATGAATAAGACTTGGACACTGAGTTTTCAACGTTCAATGAAGAAATAGAGATATATAGGGAGAGAGCAATTGTTGCAAAATAATTTGATATAGTCCTCTCTGTGACAAATCGGGTATGGAGAAAGGGCGGAATGAAAGCAGCTACTACATGGAGCAGAGTTGGTGTTTAGTTTCTTTAGTTCCTTTGTGATTGATGGTTTTTGTGGATGGCGCAGATGCATTATTGTGGAAGAACGACGAGTATATGTTTTCTTCTTTTCGTTCCTTGGATGATAAATGCAGGTAAAACCAAAATAAGATCGAAGTCGTCTTGTTGTTAATATTCTTGATGTGCATTTTCTTAATCATATATTGAGTGATCTTGTGACATTCCCACTAGTGCCATTATTATTATTATTATTATTATTATTATTATTATTATTATTATTATTATTATTAAATTTCATTGAGTCCCTGAAGTTGTGACAAGGCACAATCACAGTCCTTACACAGTACGTTTTTTATCAATTAGTTTATCTATTTACAACCTCTGCTCCGCCATAGTGTTGATGATTGAATTTTTATGCGTGATTTACGACACAGTGAACGAAAAGGGAGGTGAAAGCCGCTACTAATGTATCAGGCGTGTGTGTGTGTCACAGTGTTATCCCGATAACACTAGTCCTGTGGACATTGATGAACCATTGGAATCGCAGTAACCACAGTTGTACAACTCGGTGTGAAGAAGCATTTGGGGAAATAACTGCGAGATTATATCACAATATTGTGAAGATGGGGTAGGGGGATGGAAATACCAGAAGTAATACCTGTATACTTCACATTCTGCTGCTCTAAACATTTTTTAGGGGGTGTAGATTACTGATGAGTTGAAATTAGCCATATGGAGCGGCACTCACGTTTAATATTTTACTCGGGTCTATTTCTGATATCTCTGTGATTTTTTTTTCAATTTTCTTTTTTATTTTATTCTTTGGCAACATTGCTTTTTTCTTTCGTATTATACGGGGCATTATTATTCAAGCGCTCTTGTGTGGAGAGTTTTCTGCGTTTCTGCTATTTGTCATCCTCCCCCTCTCCTCCTCCTCCTCCCTCACCTTTCACTAATTTACTTATTTTCTTATTTATTATTTACTTATTTAGATGGCTCTTAAAATAAAATGTACCATTCCCCTCTTGCGGTGGACCAACGCCGCTGCCCATCCTTTCTCTCGGACCCGCAGCCCCCACTCACCCGCTCCCTCTCCGCCGTCCTCCACACCGCCCCGCTCTCTTTATATGATATCGCCCTCGAGAAAAGAAAAACAAAACACAAACAAAAACAATATCGCCGGGCCGCACACACCGTGAATTTTACACCGAAATGCTGCAAAGGGACGGGACCGCGCGGGAACGGCGAGAAGCGGCGCGGGCGGAACAACACCGGCGGGAGTTATTGCAGTGCCGCGCCGCTCCTCGCATTAGCGCCGGCGCCCAGCAGCTGCAGCGGAACTCCGACATTGTCGATCGACTCATGCGGCTGCACGATGAGAGGCGGCGGCTCGACGAGTACCGCCAACGCGAGGCCCAAACGGAACAACAACAAAACGGGTGGTTTGCGCCAGTCATCACAGACCGCGGCAGCCGCGCAGAGGGGCGCGCGTTAAGTTTGGCACAGCGGCCCATTGAGTTATGCCGCGAAGAAGAACGCGAACGCGAACGGGGACAACTCGCCGCTGCTGCCGCACAACACTGTCGCCAACACAAGACATCATCGACAGAATTGTACGGGACGCCAACAATTAATGCACACAGCGGCGAGATTGTGCGGCGGGTACGACATCGCGATGGTCTGCAGGATCTCACATATGTGGGTGCGATGCTTGAACGTGATCGCATCGCACAACTCGCACGTTGGGAGCAGCATCAACAACACCATCAATCACAACAGGACACTTCCTTCTCCCCACGTATCACAGCATACGCCGCCGCACTACAACGTGATGGAAATACCACCAAACGCCTTATGGCATATGCAAGACGCCGAAGTGAACGTCCACAGAAAAGTAGAAATGCATCACCACATAACTCAAGCGCGGGTGGACGGCGTAAGGGACACACACCAACCATTGATAGCGTCTCCGCTATGATCGCCGCCGGATTACCAGAGTCCTCTAATGAGCGGCTTATGGCGGGCTTCAAGGGCCGGAACACTATCAGCAACAACAAGAACAAGAACAGCAACAGTATAAACAACAACAGCAATAGTAGTAGTCATAATAATAGTAATAGTGGTAATCATACTGGTGATGTTAACATGGCTGAGGATCTTGGAGTTGAGGAGTATGTGGCATCAATTCATACACCACGTCGTGGTAGGCCCAACGTATCATCGCCGAGGCGGAATAGCAACGTTTATGAGAGAATGTGGCGATGGCAAAAACTACGTGATGAGAGGGTGCGACAACTGCGAGATAGATTACAGGAGGAGTATGAAGAACAAGAGGGAGTAAAAAATGAGGTAAACACGCAGAAATCGCCAGAACCGCATCAAGCGAAGTTCCTCACCGCCGTCACAAACTATCGAAAGAGAAGGCGCAAAGACAGCTCTTGTGCATTCGTTGCAGAGAAATCAGATGAACATATCGTAGTGGTAACGACAGTTACTCACCTCATCCAGAGAAGTAAACAGTAGATCAATGGCTCTAAGTGTATTCTCTTTTCTTCTTTTTTCTTTTTGTATTATTTTCTTTATTTCCTTCCTTCCTTCCTTCCTTTTTTTTTCTTTTTCCTCTTTCATTTTATTGTTGTAAAAAAGAGGAAAGGGAAACAAAAAAGAAAAAAAAACTATCGACTTTTCCTCTCTTGTTTTATCATGATTTTTTTCTCTGGGATGACAGCGGGACTTCTACGATAAAAAATAAAAATATATGTGTATACGTATATATTTGTCAAATTATGTTTTTAACGACCGCATGAAATCCCTGCTGTACTATTTTTATTTTAATTTTTTTTTCGTTTCTTAAACCTCTACCCCTCCCCTCCCCTTTTTTTTTGCGTCTGATTTCTCCTAATCTCTAGAACGTAGCAAATTAGAGAAAGGGTTTCAGCAAAGGAAAACAAGAACAGCACATCAAAAAAAAAAAAAAAGACAGAAGAGAAAGGCTGTGTTATTATCGAAATGGCCGAAGGAAGACAAGGTGAGTACCTGGCAGACGAGCAGACGCCGCCCCCGCCCCTTCAAATGTTGCAGAAACTTCAACTCTTTCGTACAACACTGGTGAACTTTATTGAGTGGAAAACCTTTGAGGAGGTAGTTAGAGGATGTTTTGTGCGAGTTCTTCTTGAGATGCGTAGTGAGGATGTGCGACGCGATAATAGTGATCACTATTACATTGCATGTGTGAAGGGTGCTAGACGTGGACCTAAATATTCTGGTTTCTCTGCAGATATGGCCAGTACAGAATGGCATATAGTGATTGAATTACCACCATGTTTTCGTGCAACCCAAAATGGTAATGTTGTGCAGTTAAATTCAATATCTAACTCCCCTTTTAGACAATCGGAGTATCAGCAATGGATTGAAATGACACGGGAGGCAGGTCACCCTTTTATAAGTTTACCCCAACTACACTTTCGATTAGATATGTTAGAAGAACACAAACAACAAGCTCTTGCACCGGAGCAAAGACGAAAACGTCATGGAGAAGACCCACAAACTGCAGAAAGACGTGAACGGGCACTTAATGTACTTCGGGAACAAATCAAAGCTGAGGTAATCAATACACATGTTCAAATGCCAACGATTGGGGAACTACAGCAACGACCACTGGAGCAGTTACAAGAAATTGAACGTGAAATGCTTGAATTGATTAGCCGAGTGCGCATGACAATCAATGAGCGTTCTAAATGTATGATTTGTCGCAGACGTCTATGCACGGTCATTTGCTACCCGTGCAAGCACCAGGTACTTTGTAAAGACTGCGCTGAACACATCCATGGCAAGTGCCCTGTACAGAATTGCAATATTCCGGTTCAAGAACATTTTGAGGCGTACACGTCGTAGTAGAGAAATGAGAACCTAAAAAGAAAAAGAGAAGAATATATATATATTTTTATATATGCTTCTCTTCCTCTCATGGCACAAATTCATTCTAGACTCCTTCGTGTCTCTCACTGGTGGGAAGGAACCACATGTGGAACCTTAGTTGGAGAGTAGTACACAATTCTTATTTTCAGTTTTATTGTTAATGTTTTTTTTTTCCTTTGTTTGTCTACCTATTTCTATGTTTTTTTTTTCGTTTTGTTCCATCTCTATTTATCTCTCTATTTTTCTTTTTCTTGGTTCTTTCTTTATTCTTCCGTTTTGCTTTTTCATTCTTCCTTCCTTTCCGTTTCCATTTGATGAGTTCATTAGAGAAAGAGGATGGGAGTGTATTGCTTTGCTTTCTTTTTCTTCTGTTTTGTGAATAACTGTGCGGCACATCCCTTTTAATCCTACTTTCCCTCACACCAAACGAAAGAAAGAGAAAAGGATATAAGTGTTAAGACCAATAAACAACAGCACAAAAAAGAAGAGAAGAAAGATAATGATTAAAAAAAAAAAAATAGAAGGAAATAAAGAAAAAAGTGAAGATCTTAAGCGTCTGTGAATGTGTGTGTGTGTGTTTTTGCTTGGTTGACATTCTTAGCTTTGCTGGGATGGGCACTTGCTATTTTATTTTTTTGTTTTTCTATTTTGTTATCATTGCTATTATTATAATGATTTTGTAATTCATTCTCTCCTTCTCTTTTTTCTTCTTTTTATTCCTCTCTTTCTCTCACGTACGTATTTGTATATATATATACAATTGCCTATTTCAAATAGGAGTTTTGTGGATGAAATCATGCAGGCGGAGTGCGACTCGTGGCTGCATGGAATTATCGCGAGAAGTCCCCAGCGACTCCCCGGCCGCCGCCGCCGTGCCCGAACGCCATTGGCCCCACAGCGCCCGCCACTGCGAACCCGCACACCGTCGGTGACGCAAAATAGTCGAGAAGCCACACCACACAGCGGCGGAATGGGGAAATCACACCGCGTACTTGGGCAGAACGGCGAGTGGGCGGAGTGTTAGCAACAGAAAATGATCCCGTCGCCGTAACACTACGCCGTCGAGAAGAGGAATTTGAGAAAACTATACAGGAGTGGGTCGCATGGAGAGAACGGGAAATGGAATCGCTGCGAAAATTAGAGACAGAGCTGAGGCGTCGTGCGGAACGAATTTCACGGCGAGAAATTTCATTAATTGTACGAGAGCAGAAACTGAAGAGACGTGAGGCATCTCTGAATTTGCGGGAGTCTGAACTGCATGATAAAGCACTTCAGCAAGAACACAAGGAACGCACCAATCAAGTAGTGGAACAAATAGAGTCAAGGGGAAGACTGCAGTATATGGAGAATAAAATACAGCAACTGAGAAGTATCGTTAGCTCTATACAGAAGAACAGTGCAGCCATTGACTCATCACCACAAGAGTCTAGTGTTAAGGGGAAATTTCCCAGAAACCGCACTACATCTAATAATGCCTCATTTAAATCTCAAAATACTCTGTTAAAAGAGAAGCAACAATCGCGTGGTCTTACTTCGTGTGCTTCTATACCATGTCGTGGGGGGAAATAGGGTCGTTAAGAGAGGTTTTTCCTACATTACACATCAGTTGTATATAAATATATATATATATATATATATATATTTTGTATTCGTTTCGAGTTTCTCTTTATTTTCCCTTCCTTCTATTCCCTTATATCTCCCTCTCTCATACAAGCAAACAAATACACACACACAGAGGAGAGAGGGAGAGAGAAAGACAGACCATTCTCTCTGCTTGTGAATATTTATATAACTATGCTTTTCTTCATACTCCTCCTTCTCCTTCTTCCCTTTCTCTTTTCTCATTTCTCCTGTGTTTTAAGGAAGAGAGGGTGCTGTAATAGTGGATTATCCATTTCATCTCGTCCCACCGCATGAATGGCCTGATAAGGAAGATATTCGCATCTGCCAACATCCCGGTTGCGGCCGCAGTTTCACAATGTTCAGTAAAGCCGCTAACTGCAACGCTTGTGGAAAAGTACTGTGCCAGACGTGTCTTGAACGGCACTTAACACTACCGGGACAACCCGGTTCCGCTCCAGTGACGCTCTGTCATGCCTGTGCTATGATGGTTGCCAAGGCACAAGCAGAGGCGGAAAAATCGTATCAACAACGCCGTGATTTGATGAAAATGTTGGATGAGCAGCAAGAGGAGATGGAGCGCCTACTCGAACTCTCATCAACACTGCGGTCTGAGAATGAGAGGTTATTGCAGCTCACAGAGGATCTTAAAGCTGAGAATGAGCAGCTGCAGATGAAGCATAGGGTTATGGAAGCTGTAAAGGTCGTAGCACCACAAGGTACACTATTATTATTATTATTATTATTATCTCCAGTAGCGTCAGGAACTTCGTCGAATATTAAAAAAGATGCTCTTACTAATGCTGATACGTCTATAAATGAGAAGGATGAATGTAATGGTTGTAATTTTAATAAAAAAGAAACTCTTCTAGAGCAAAGGTTACAAGAGAGAGAAAAACTTCTGGATATGCGGGATGCAACACTTCAGGAAGGAATGAAAAAGGTCTCAGCTGATGCCGCACGTGTTGCAGCTCAGCGGTTTCAGTTACAGGAAGAAGAAAGGAGGTTAAAAACTCATCTTATAAAACAGTTTGATACTGTTTTCGAAGAAGAGATTGAATGATTACAGAATGTGCACTTGGATGAATTATTAACATTAGGTGAACAATTCACTGCATGTTTGGAGAGTGCTACACTAGCAGTGAAGGAAACCGAGAAAACTTGTGATACAAGTAAAAATGAGAGTAATGCTTCACTTTCGCCAAATGGGGAAATTGGGTTGGAGGCTCTGAAGCGCGAACACGCCGCACAAATGGCAGAAAAGGAAAAGATATATCACGAAAAGATTACACAGCTTGAAAGCTCCTTGGTAAAAACACGTTTAGAATCTCAAGAGAAAATAAGAAAAAAAGGGAAAAGATTTTCTGAGGATTTTTCAGTGATGCAAAATGTTGTAGGTGTTACAAAGCGCCAACTGGAAGAGGAAAAAGAGCATAGTTAAGAAATACAATGCAGTTTGGATAATCTTAGGGTAACATTGCAGAAGGAACGTGAACAACACGAATCTATTTGCAGGGAACTACGTGAAAGACTCGAGGCAGTTGAATCAGTAAGTAACTTCATGGGTGATGGTGATGGTGCCAATAGTATTACAAGTAGTAGGGGTAATGGAAATGATAAGAATAATAGTGTAGTGGAGACCGAAATGCAATCATCTACTTCTCAGCATATTGTACAGGCAGTTTATGCTGCAGTTTCTCAGTGGAATTGTGTCTCTGATATGATGCTAAGCGAATACAGTATTTCCCTTGAGTACATACGTCAGACTGTGTGTGCTTTCTGCAGCAATACAAAGACTCCAATGAATGGGAAAATCAATGAATTACACCAAGCGGAGTACTCCGATGGTATCAAGAAACTTCGAGGAGAATTAAGTAGTGTTAAACGTACTGCAAAGGACTTTGAAGAATGGGCTAATGAACATGCATTGGAAGTAGTTAACCTTAAACGTGAGATGACAACCTTGAGAGAGCAAAAGCATCAGCTAGAGGAGAAACTGTCTCGGACAGAAAAGGCACTCTTGTTGGCGAATTGGATAGAAAAACGACTTTCTAAACAACTTCAACAGCAACAAGAAAAACAAATAAAGTACATGATAATAATAACAGTAATCATAATAATAATAATAATAATAATAATAATAATAATAATAATAATAATAGTAGTAACAACAAAAGTAGTATTGGTGTTACTGTTCTTGTCTTTGCTACACAGATAGTCGCTCGAAATAGTTCATATGTAGACGAATGCACACGTCTCCTTGGCGACAGTCTCCTGCAGCACTTTAACGTTGGGTTACAGGCCTTATAGTATGAGTGGGAAAAACGTCATGCGCTAACACGGCGTAATACTGTGGCTCTTGAGCAAACCACTGCAAGTATTAAAGTCTTTCAGGATGACTTGAACCGACGTGAAGAAGAATTGCGTGTACGCGAGCGGGAAATACGGCTCCGTCGTACGCGTCTGCTGGAGGTCTCAAATGCTCTTCAGACAGTGGCAGGACGTTTGCGAGCAGCTGCCATTACTGAAGAAGGTGATGAAGCTTGTAAACTTGGTTCAGGTTAAACGATGGTAGAGGCTTTTTTTTATTTTGCGTGTGTTTGTATTTTTTCTTTTTTTGTTGTGTTTTTTTTTTCAGTTGTGTGTCCTTTGGTTTTTATTTCCTTTCTTTTTTTTTCTTTTTATTTCTTGTCACTGTAAAGCGTTTTTTTTTTTTTGTTGTATTTTGGGTCTTCTGTAATTTTCTAGTCCGTGAGATTTATCGTATTATTGTCTGTTTTGTCAGAGAGCTTTTCTGGTTTTTTCATCGTTTGAGAGATTGCAAATTCGGTTTATATTCTTACTCTATATGATTATTTATTTATTTATTTATTTATTTATTTGTTTAGTTTTTCATGCCTCCTATTTCTTCCATCTTTTTTTATCGGTTTTTTTCCTGTTTTTCGTGTTCTTTTGTAATCGCTTAGCGGGCAGTGGGGAAACGACAGATCCCAAGAGACAGGTTTATCCGTACACGCACATTCACACATACATATATAAACATAGTGGCATTTATTTATTTATTTATTTATATACAAATAGAGAGAATAAACAATAAAAACAACAAAAAGAATAGAAAAATATGTCGAATTTTTCCCGTGAGGCAGCAAAGTTACTTCATGTCGCAGAGGACGCTCTCTCTGGTAGGAGAAAAGCCGCCTCACTGCGGCAGGCATTAGCGGCTGAAGTTCCATGGGAGTCTGTCCGGCCAGCTGCTGAGCGGTATGATAAGAATGATATAGATTATGGACTAGTGGGTAGTCAACACGTGCAAGAGCTTCAACGACAACTTCATGTAGCAATGTCGGAGATTAATAATCTTCGTTGTGAGTTAATGGCTGAACGGGACTCCCGCTCACAGACACTCACCTCGTTGGGTCGACGCTGGAAGGAAGAAGTTTTGGTGGAATTACGTGCAGCAGATCATCAGTCGCGTCGTGCCATCTCCGAGATTGAGGCAAACGTACACCAGCGGCTTAAGGAAGAAGCAACTGCACGTACTGTCATGCAACGCCAATTAGATGAAGTTCTTCGTAGTAGTAAAGTGCGAGATCGGTCGCAGTTTGATCACCAGGAACAGATTCAGGAGCAATTAGATGGGCTCCGTGAAAGAATTGAAGCGGCTGTTGCGGAGTGTGGTATTGTGCGTGTAGAGTCCGCTCAGCAACTCGAAAAGGAGCGTGCGTCACTCTCGCAACGCCTTGATGTAGAACTTTTACGTTATGTTGATATGCGTCGTGATGACCAGCGTGACCGTGAAGCATTGCGGCAACAACTTAAGACAGATATAACAAATTTCGGCTCACAGGTTCGGGAACTTGTGGATGAGGCATGGCGTACGCGTGGAGCTGCATTAGAGCGCACACTGCGTGAACCAATAGATGCCTTTGGTCGTCAGATTGGGCGACACGAAGAGATTGTCAGTGCGATGGATGCGAAGATACATGATTGTACTGCCACATGTCGTGCGGAATTGCGATTACAGACGGCGGCATTGCAAGAACGTGTGGCGGCGGTGGAGGCAACTGGTGCTGTTACGGCCTCTCGCGTTGATCGTGCGGAGCGAAAAGCCGATGCGGCACATGATACAGCAGGACGCACTAATGCGAATGTGGATGTGGCGCGTGATGTGGCGGAGCGGGCGGCCGCACAGGCGCAGCGTGCAGTGGAACGTGCTCAACGTATGGAAGACACAGTGCAGGATCGTGATGCACGACTGCAACAGTTGGAGGGTCAATTAGCATCTATTGCGACGGCGGAGAAACTCCGTGCGGAGATTGAGGCTGTACGACGTGCGGCTCTTCGTGCGGAGAGTGGCGTTGATTCCCTACGACAAGTGTGTGAACGGGATGAGCAGATGGTGGAGCGAACACGGCGGGCGGTGGAGGGATATTCCGATCGCATTAGCAGCTGCGAACAACTTACCCATCGACTGCGGGCTGCCGTGGAAACAGTGGAGGGACGCATGCCGCCGTTGATGCAGCGACTCACAACACTGGAAGAGGCACGTGAAGGGGCGGCGGTAAGCACAGCACATGTAGATGACACTTTATTACTTCTTCAGCAACGTCTGCAGGTGGTGGAAGGAGGCGTGCGTGCGGTGGGCGAGCGACTGGAACAGACACGTCGGGATCTCAATAACAACGCGCAGACAATTGCAGAGCGGGTGGAGTCTGTGAGTGAGTTGGCGCTGCGCTGCGAGACAAATAGCGCCGCGGCGAAAACGGATGTGGACCGCATGGACCGCCGTGTGGGTCAAATAGAGTCACAGTTGGGGCGTATTACCGCAGACTGTCATGCGCTGCATGGTGTGGTGGATGATCACGCAAAGGACACCGCCACACTATCGAGTCGTTTACAACAAGTGGGAGAATCGCAAGAGCAGCGTGCGGCGCGGTTGGAGGCATTACTTTCAGAGACAGGCGTGCAGAGTGTAACGGCGGTGGAACAGAGTGTCAGTCGACTGGACACGAAATTGCAGCGTGAGATACGTCGACTGGAGGCGACTGTGGGAGAGCGTACGGCGGCAGTAGAATCACTGGTGGAGGAAAAAATATTAGTACTGAAGGAACGCCTGGTAAGAGGTCAGACACCACAAAGTGAAACTATGCAGACATTAGCGCGTGAGATAGAGATTTACCAGTCAAAGGTGGAATCTTTAAGCAAGTCTCTAGCGATGATGGATGATAGAATCGAGCAAACACGGCGAGAGTATGTACTAACGCATGACTGGAACATGTTGCGTAAGACGGTATCAACACTGGAATCTAAACTCCGTTCTGTACAAGAAGATACTGCAATTCAGCAGCAAAGTGATGAGGATGTTCAAATAAAACTACGAGATGTAGAAGGTGAACAGCGACGTCAACGTCAGATGTTGCAACAACTTCAGGAGAATTTAAAAGTGGTTCGCACAGAAGTACGGGATTTTGCTTCTCCTATTGTCTCAACGCACTTTTCTCTCATGAAGGCAGAAGAGGAACACCTCCCTACTAAAGTTGTAATACCAACTAAAAAGGAGCCCACAACAGCAACAACAACAACGAAAACAACAGCACCAGTATCAGACACTAAAATTAGAACCGAAAAATTCCAAAGAGGAAGTGGAATAACACCCTCTGTTGAATATCACGAAATACGTTCATCTAATACACCTGCCGTAGGAGCACGGGCTAGTGACGCTGGTACGACAAAAACAGCCACCACCAACACTACCACCACCACAACAACAAACACACAACCGCAGACATCTAGCACTGAAGTGGTCTTGATGGATGATCGTAACGAATCCCCTGACGCACATGTAGTTCCTCAGTCACTAGAAGACTCGAGAAGGGTAGAAGAGCAACATGACTCAAGAAACACCACACCAGTCACTGCACGAACATCGGTATCCCGTCATGTAGAATCCCTCTCATCTGATGAAAGAAGCGGTAGACGTTTGGCGACAGCGTGGGGAGGGACGAGAAGTAACGATTCTAATAATACACCCGATAACCGAGAACCAGAGAGGACGCCGGAAGGCACAACTATTAGTAATAAAAATGATAGTTCTATAGATATTGAAACCCATGTTGAGGATGTTAAAACTGATGAGGATAATCTTCCAGTAGAACACCGTGCTTCTATTATGAATCCACCCCAAGAATCTTCTAGCAGCACCGCTTCGGCAGAAAAATTACCACCGCGTAGGGTTATATCATCTATGTGGCGACGTCCTGGTAGCTATGATACCACAATTGAAGAAACTATCAGTGCTGTAACGCCACTTGCGACAAAGAAGAAGAGTATCAACAGTGAGTCTTATGCTACGCCTGTGAAAGATGCAGATGTAACCAATGTAACCAAAGAAGAAACACCACAAGCGAAAAAGACCACTGCATGGTATGACGACTGGGATGACACTAGTGAAAGTGATGCGAATGTACCATCTGAAAAAGAAAAAAACATGCAGGTACAAGAGAAACAACAACAACAGAAAGAAGAAAAAAAAGGGGAAATAGAAGTTAAAGATGCTAATAGAATGCGGACCTCAGGGGGAGGTGAAATATACGCTACACCCCGAAAAATGTTTGTAACGGCAGAAGATACTTCTCCAGAGGAAGAAGTAGAGATACCACGTCACGGTGTCGGGACGTCTACAGGTTCTTCATCCGGTGAATCAGAGAAACGAAAGGCGCAACAGGTCGCAGTGAAGCGTTTTTCAAGTTTTGATGATTCTACCACAGACGAAGAAGAAAACTGAGAGGTCAATATCGATGTGTAATTTTGATCGCAGCGTATTATTTACTGCATATATGTATTTAGAGAGAGAGAGAGAGAGAGAGAGAGGGAGAGAGAGCGAAATAAAGAAGGGCAGGGAGGGCATGAGAGGAAAAAAAAATTGGTATTCATGTGTATTTATGTGAATCTTTGCTTATGCGTGTATGAAATGCCAAATAGATGAGAAAGGATGATGGGAGGTTTGTCACATAGTATGTGCAATAGAAATTTTGTGGATCAGTTTCTGTATTTCTCCTTTTTCTTTCCCTTCAATCTGTTTTTTTTTTGTTTGCTTGTTTTTGTCGTTACCTTTACTTCTCTTTTTTTTTTTTCTTCTCTTCCCTCTCGTAATCGGTGTAGTGAGGGGAGAGACAGCGAATACGTAGGGAAGAGCAATTCAGGTGCCATGTACTTGTCTGGTATTATTGGTTCCTTCTTGTTATTGTATGCCCCTCTAGTGATTTGTGGTGTGGCCTCTGCTGTGTATAAACCACAACTGTTGGTGGTGGCTCTATTTGGAGCTGGTGCTTCTCTTCTTTCCTTTCTCATCACGGGGCTGTTCTACAATATCCTGCTTTCTCTATTCCCATCATACACCAACACATCTTTATTTCTGGCGACGGTGGTAGTAATTGTACACGTGGCGGCCGCAGGGGCGTTGCGTGTGTATCTCTTCACTGGACTATTACGAGTGGAAGGATATGCACGTGTCTTTGGGCAATTGTTAAATGCGAGTCCTCTTCGATTTGCATTTGTGGCGGTGGCAGCGGGATGTGGTTTTGGTGCATTATCGGCATTACGTGGGGCAGGCACATTAATGGATGCCACACGGCGGCTTACATTTTATACGGCGGGAACAACGGCGTATAATATGCGCATTTGCCCACAGTTGCCGCTGCTGCTCCATAGTACACTACAGGCATTTCTCATGTTATTTGCACAAATCGCATGGGCTGTCATGACTGGACAGGCAATTGCCGCCTTGCAAGAAGTGCCTGTAAAGGAGGCGTGGCGTATGTTTATACGATCCTGCTGCTTTTGTTGTCGCCAACAAACATCTTGCGTAGAGGATATCGTACTAGAGTCCTCAGATGATGTTTTTTATATGCCGCTACGTCCCGCCTCACCGGATGTTGGGGAAATGATAAGTGCCGTGAAATCAACGGAATCCACCGGTGTGGTGGAATATGTGGATTCGGTACGGCAAACACGTAAGAGTACACATTCGCCTCAAAGGGAAACAGAGGTGCCGCATGGGACACAGAGTGAAACAATTCCGTCGTTGGAAGAAGGCAGAGAGAGAGAAGTGGTTGAGGGAAAGGGAAGCGAGTTTACACAATCTAATGAAGAAGAATTATTAGAAACAATCAAAAGAACAACACAAGAAACAGAGAAGGAAGAAGCGGTTACTGGGTCAGCCTCTGTTAACAATGAAGAAGAACTACCACCGCAATTACTTTTACCGAAACGGACACTGCTGGTAGAAACACCATCCATAGCTTTGGCATCTCTTATTGCTTCTATTCTCCTACATCTATTATTTGCGCTTGCGTCTCTGCTGAATAGGGGTGCTTACAATGATGAAACACATGAGGAAGTGCCGTTGCGTGGTTGTGCGGTTTCCCTTCCTTTTCAAGCTTTCATTACGGCAGTGTCACTTATTTGGATGAGTTTTCTGCTATATAATGAGAAACGTGAATAGAAATCATGAGAAGTCGTTTCTTTTTTGTTTCTTATTATTATTATTATTATTATTATTATTATTTCTTTTACATTGCTCCGCCTTTGTGAGAGTAAGAGAAGAGGTTATAAAGAATAGTAGGAGGAGTTGGTTGGAGCGCAGAAGATAAGGTAATTTTTTTTTTAATTCATCTGCTTTCTTTTGTTGTTTCCACCTTTTTTCTTTCTCCTGTTTTCTTCTGTTTTCTTCTGTTTTCTTCTTTTTTTTTCTTTTTTTTTCTCTTTATTCTTCTTTATTTCTTTCTTTTGGTTTTTTCTCTTACTCCAAACGTTACAGCATATAAAGGTAGAGCTGGGGAATTCAAGAGGAGCTGGTGGTACATCCAACACTAGTCCTCCTTTTCTTCTATTTTTTTTTTGTTTTGTTTCTTTTTTTTCCTTTTTCATTTCTTAGTTATATATATATATATATATATATATATATATATTGTTCTTTCTTCTTTTCTTCTATCTTCTCTTTAGTTCTCAGTTCCTGTGATCATGCCAGTTGCCATAGCGGCGGTGGATGTCCCCACAGCCGACTACACACAAGTGAGTCTACAACGACAACAACAGAGAGAACAACGTCGATATTCCCCACAACCGGCGGTATCTTCTTCTTCTGTTGTTTTTATTACAAATGTCCCCGCCACAAACAGAAGTAATAAATTCAAACGTACACTCACAACAACGGAGTCGGTAACGAGGTCTGCGGAAGAGCCGATGAAATTCACACGTGCAAAGAGTTGGAGTGAAGTCTCCACAACAGAAGATACCGCGAGAAAAACATCCCCAGGAGCATGCACAAGCACAACGATAACAAACACAACCACAATGAACACAAATAAGATGCGCAGTCGTGTTGCTTTGGAGAATAATAATAATAAGACCCAATCGTATCGCAATCCCACAATAAGAGAGCAAGGTGTGAGAGCCAAACACCGCGACGGTAATGAAGCTGCTCGATCTATCAAAACAACAACAGCAACAACAACAGATGCAAATCACATCATTCATACATCTCATAACAAGAACGGCAGCAATAATAATAATAATAATAGTAATAGTGGTTGTGGTGGTTCCTGTGTACACATGTTGCTAACAGGCCGTTCGGATCTGCTTGACTGCGCTGATCGACAATTGAACACATTACCGTGTTTACATCACCCACTCACACGAACGCAACACGGTAGTGGTAATGAAGTACGCTGGCGTGTACGCATACTGCGACTCTCATGTAATAACATAAGATCGATTGAAGTTCCTGCAGCCACAACACTTCCTGCAGCGCAGCCACTCTCCCTTGCGGCCTTTTCACGTGTTGTGATGCTTGACATTACACGAAATAAAATCACTACACTCGCCGGTGTGGAGTCAATGCCATCACTGCGGGTGTTACTCGCCTCACGTAATCAGCTGGAGGATCTCGCCCCACTCTTTAGTGCCTCCTCTGTTCTACAGCAGAATGGGACTTTGGAGGTACTGGACGTGAGTTTTAATCGTATTCGAGATATTCTCCCTACTACTATCACTACTGCCCCAACAACAACAATGACGATGAATAGTGCTACGAATAACGCTAGTACTGGATCTCTTGATAGAAATACGGATGATGACGATGATACAGAAACTAATCATAGTGCATCAACATCACCAGCAGAAGCAGCACCGCCGCTACGTCGACTGCGTACATTAAATCTCTCCTTTAATCATCTTCTACATCTAGACAATATCGGCATACTCTTTCCCGATTTGGAGGAACTCCGCGTGGTGAGAAATCAACTAACGACAATGCCCTCACCACTCCCACGGCGTATCTCTACGCTTATCCTCCAGCAGAATTATTTGAATGAGGATGCCCGTCGCTCTGTGATGAAGCTACCGCAGCGGATGCGATCCCTTAAAGGAGTTGATGTTAGTAATCAGCGTAGTAAAGAGAAAAGTACGCCTATATGCAGTGTTTTTTTCAGTGGTGAAAAACCTGAGAAAAGTGATATTGCCACCGAGAGTAATGATAATAGTAGTAGTAGTAGTATTAGTAATAATAATAATAATAATAATAATAATAATAATAATAATAATAATAATAATAATAATAATAATAATAATAATAATAGTAATAATAATGAGAATGACGCGGAGCTAGAAAAAAAAGTAGAGCAGGTAAAGGTTGAGGAAGAAGAAGCTGGTTACGACAGGAATAATAATGAGGATGGTGGTAAAATTATAATGTATGATCGAACTACTACTATTGAGATGATGAATGACATCAAAATAGTTAGGCGACAGACACAAAGGAATTATCAGAAAGAACAGTTACAACAACAACAACAACAACAACAACAACAATTAGTTTCCTATCCTGTTATGCAAGACCCGTCATTAACCTCATCCATAGTACCAGCAGTAGCTACAGGAGGAAAATCATTTTGGACTAACTGTGGTAATTCGCTAGAAAGTTTCCCTTCGCACGTATTGGAAATGCTTACACGTCTTGTAGCCTCCGCCTCACTACGACCTTCAAGTAGAATTTTAGATCCATGTATTTTCTCTCTTGCAGACTTTGATGCTGTTGGTGTGCTTGCACGCGTACAGAAGTTTCTTCGAAGTGCTGGCAACTCTCCGCGAGTGGGACTCGCAGTGGCAGATGTCAATCAGGCGGATGCTGTGGCCCAGCGGACAAGTTTCTTAAGGGCGTGTATGGCAAAAGGCATATCATTACATCGATTGGGTGTAAGTGCCGCTGATGCCCCATTGCTGGAGGTGTTATTGCAAATAGAACAGAAGGAATGGGATCGTTTTCTCAGCGTTGAGCAAAGGAGCGAAGAAGAAAGAAAAGATGAAAACGAAAAAGACGAAATAGAAACACAAACGAACGTGTATGCGTTTCAATCGGAGTTCATGACGCCATTTCCCGTCCCTCGCAGGACATTACGCCGGCATGGCGGTGTGTATGGACGTGATTGGCTTGTGAATGAGTTAAAGGCCCCACTGCGGTGGAACAACACAAATCACTGGCACAGTGTACACGGCTGCTGTGCACTGCAGCACACACGACAGGAACGAATTGACAGACGTCGAAAAACACCGGTGGTGGGGAATGAAGTGGAGGAAACAACGAAGAGTCCCGCTTCTGAAACACTTCAATCTTGTTAAATGGTGTGTCTGTCTTTTTCGTACATGCAATTTGTTTTTGTTTATTTATTTATTATATATATATATATATATATATATATATATATATATATATATATAGTAGAATCACATGGAAAATTTGCAAAGGATTATGTGCTATTTAATTTCTTTTTTACCATTATTTTTGTTTATTTTTCTTTTTTTGATAATTTCTTTTCTTTATCTTTTTTTTCGTTCGAGTATGGCTTGTGTGAGGTGGATTTTTATTCGTTGCTCCCATATGATCATCTTTTTTTTATTTCAGTGCCTACCTATCTTATTTTCTTTTTTCTTTTTCTTTCTTTTTTGTTTGTTTTATCCGCGTCCTGCTTTATTGCTTGACAGAATAATTGAATTTCTTTAAAGTGTGCGAAAACATCTTTTCTTTTTTTTGATATGAAGAACGAAGAGAGAATTGATTAAGTAAGGAATGCCAGAATACCAAGAAAAAAAAAGAGGAAAGAACGGTATCGAAGTGAAGTGGATGAAGAAGAAGCTTTTCAAAATGCGTGAGAAAATTCTTTTTGATCGTTCCTCACGTTATTTACATCTCTTTTCTCTTTTTCTTTTTTTTGTGTTTGTACTCACATTCTCTCTCTCTCTCTCTGTGTTGGAATGATATGTGGTAAATATTAATACCACCAGTGTTTACTTTACCTATTTGTCTCTCTCTTTCTCTCTCTGTTTTTTTTCCCTTCTAATGTTATTATTATCTTGCCTATGTAAAGGTTTTTATTTTATTCTGTTATTACATATAGAAAATCTCTTCACTGTCGCTGTGTGTGTGCCTTGTACTAACACTACCACTGGCGTTTTTCCATTACCAGTACTATATTGTGCTATTATTATTATTATTATTATTATTATTATTATTATTATTATTATTATTATAACTCTATTGATTAGTACTTACGAGATGTGGCTTGCTGGGGCGCTGCAGATGATGGCGGCTTTTTTATTACTGGCATTTCTACATTACTTTGCCGCCGCATTTCTCCCTGTTGCGGACTGTGATGAAACGTATAACTTCATCGAGCCAATTCACCAGTTACTCTATGGTACTGGATTGCAAACATGGGAGAATTGTCCAATCTATGCATTACGTTCTTGGATCTTTGCATGGATCTACGCAGCACCGGCACTTCTTGTGAAGTCTATGCCAAGTCTACGTAGTGTGGATGTGTACTTTTTTATTCGTATCTTTCACGGTCGACTGGCGTGTCTGGGTGAACTGTTCTTTGTCTATAGTGTGTGGCATACATTCTCTGGTAGAACAGCTTTAACTGCACTGTTATTATTACTATTGAATTATCCGATTCCCCATGCCGCCGTCAGTGCATTGCCGACCAGTTTTGTGATGATTAATTACTTTATAGCCCTTGGCTGTTGGCTGCGTACAGAAAGATGTACACATGCGGCGGGTAATAGTAATATTAAGGTGAATAATAAAAAGGTGAATGTAAATGGACGCCGTTATCACACAACTGTATTTGGAACCGTCTTTTTTGTTGTATTTTCCTGTATTCTTGGTTGGCCCTTCGCCGGTCTGGCAGCATTACCAATGGCATTCGATCTACTTTGTCGTTTTCCCATATTGTCTATTCTTTCACTTCTTATTTCGCTTCTGTTAATTATACCAGCGGCGGCGGTGGATGTGTGGTATTATTGCCGTCCAACGTGGAGTGCGTGGAATCTCGTGCGGTATAATCTTCTCAGTGGCGATGCACGTGGGCCGGAGTTGTATGGAATTGAGCCGTGGTATTACTTTGTGAAGAATTTACTGTTAAATGCACACATGATGTTTATTGCAGGTGTTATTGCACCAGCAGTGATACTATTGAGATCTGCTATACAATCACACACTGTTGGGATAACAGCCGCGAGAAGAAAAACAGCAAACACCATAGCTAGTACAAATACAACAAGAGGAATGGGATCCATTAGTGGTAATAATAATAATAATAATATGGGAGAGAATAATCATGAGGAGCCTGTGGCTTCACTACGGAGACGAAAACGATCTCTGGCATCGCCAATAAAATTACGTATTCCATCTCTGGTGTCGATATTATCCGTACCAAATGCGGACGAATCTACACAAAGAGAACAAGTGCAGAATAAACCCGTATCGAGATATCGCATGTTACTTTACATCTCACCATTCTTTCTATGGTTTACCTTTTGGTTAACAGTACCACACAAGGAGGAACGTTTTATGGCGCCAGTTTATCCGTTTCTCGTACTCGCCGCAGCACTCTCTATCACACAACTCTTCTTCTCTAATGGCAATGACTCGACTACAGCAGTTGAAGCAACACATACTACTAATACCAATAGTAATAGTAGTAATAATAGTACGACATCTAATCGAAGCAATTGGGATAAAACAAAGTCGTCACGTTCTAGATATTATTTATCATCCTCACGTTGCGCACGGTTTCTTCCTGCTGCAGGATGGATATTACTATTACTATTCGGTGTAGTTTCCTTTTCTCGCGGTATGGCGGTGTATCATTTCTATTCAGGACCACAACGCATACTATATGATAGCTATTCTATGCTCCAGGATGCGGCGGCACAACAGTTGAAACCACATACGATGCCCAATAATAATAATAATAATAATAATAATAATAATAATACACATAGTAGTAATAACAACAACAACCCAATAAATACATCTGAGCTCTATACGCTTTGTATAGGCCGTGAGTGGTATCGCTTTCCCTCTTCCTTCTTTCTTGATCAGCGATACGCACGTGTGGCGTTTATTAAAACCACCAGTTTCAGTGGCGCACTGCCGCTGCCATTTAAACGAAACGATAACACCGCCACATGCCGCTGCGGCTCTGCGGAAGTCAATGATCGAAATATTGAAATTGCGGCGCAGTACGTGGCGGATGTGGCGACTGAGTGTGATGCCGTGCTGGACAGCCACAGTCCATCAAACCCACAGGAAGTGCGGGATTACCCAACAGATGTATTTGTGCATAAACTCTCTTCATTATCTTCTTCTTCTTCGCGGTTATTTTTATTATTAGATGTGGATCGCACGCCAATGTGGTGCCGTGTGTTGTATTATCCATTCGGGATAACGGAGCGGTGTGCGGTGTGGAGGGAGGTGGAGCTTCTTAGCAAACACCCACTTCCAGCGGCCACCAGAGACCGGTAAATTATCGGAATGAAGAGTTTATGTATATATATATATATATATATATATATATATATATATATGTAAAAGTTGGGAAGTAAAATGAGGTGTAGTGAAGGAAGAAGAACAACCAGGACAAAAAAAAGAAAACGAAAGAAGGTTGAAACACATACACACACAAAAAAAGAAAAACAACAAAGAATGGATACATTTTAAAAATTCTCTTTTTTTCCTTTTTTTGCAGCTTGACGTACATGTAATAAGACTTTCGGTTTTATTTTACACCATCTTTTTTTTTTCTCTTTGCTTCTTTTTTTTTTTACCTAGGCAAAAGTACGAGTGAATGAAGTATAGAGTACGGTAGAGGTGTTTCTGTATTCAAGACACAAAGCGTAAACAAATATATAACTAGAGAAAGAGAAAAGGAAAAAAGAAAGAAAGAGGTCTTTGTACATTAATACAAACATTAATAATGGTACCCCGATCGGCTGTTCGAATTATAGCAGCTGTTACAATTCAACGATGGTACCGACGACGATTAGAAGTGACACGAGCGGTACGACTGCTGGGCATTTTACACATACTTCATCACGAGGCAAATAGAACAGAAACTATTGCCCCAATATTGTTTGAAATGTCTAGATCCAATGTGAATAGTGTAGATCATCCTATACGGGGCTACAATACAGACTGTAGTGATGGTGTGAATAGTTTTCACGTGATGGATATTAGGGATAAGTCTAATCTCAGCGGGGATAATACACCATTTCGACTGGTGGAGTTCCTGTTGGTATTGGCTGTTCGCTATGGAGAGCGACTCCATCAACTGCAGAGAGAGAACAGAAAAGAAAAACAAAAACAACAACGTGTATTATTACTGCCAGATACAGTATTATCGGAACTCTTATTAGATGTACGTAGTGCAGGAGATGAGAAACAAAACAAATCCATAGAAGAAAAACCAAGAGAAGAACCATGGCGTGTGGTATGGTGTATACGTCATTCACTTGATGCTGCCTGTATGAATTGGCTTGTGGATAGGACTCGCGGTGTAGATATAATCCATAACACACCATACACATCTCCACTATATAATGCATTATTACGAACACTCCACAATAAACGTGTGCTTCAATTACTATTATTATTACCATCGGCGTCTGATGATAGTACCGTGTTGGCCGATGTGCCGCCTCTTCCACAACCACCGTGTTTGCGGCCCGCACAGTCGTTAGTCGCAGCAGAGACGAGTGATGGGCATTCCCACTATAATCCCAATCGTAATAATAATAATAATAATAATAATAATAATAATAATAATAATAATAATAATAATAATAATAATAATAGTGATAGTGATGATAATGAGGAAGAGGAAGAGGGAGATGAAGAAGAGGATGAGGATTACGATGATGATAAGTATTATAACCGCCAACATGCACGAGAACAGGCGCGTCTCTCGCGTATTTTGTCAGTTCTGCAGATGGAGAACCCCTCAGAAAAAGAAAAAGAGAAGAGTAGTAAAAATGAAGCCGAACGTCGTCGTGAAGAGGAGACAGCAGCGCAGGATTCATATATCCAACTCTTTGGAGAAGTGAAGGAGGTGTTATTTCCCACTCTTAACACGATGAAGATGTCAAACTCTGCTCGTTTGCACACGAATACGAATAGTAGAAATAATGATTTGGATTCACATTTGTGTATTGTGTGTGAACTGTCAGAAGTTGGGGATGAACTCATGATGTGTTGCTGCGGTAATCACATGCATCGTGAGTGCACAGACGTTAATGTTAACGGTGTACTCCGCTGTTCTCGATTCTGTCATCCACTTTAAAGTGATATATGAAATGAATGATGTAAATAATAAATACAAAAAAAGAAACTTTTTTTTTCAACCCCGCAGGTGTTTACCAGCTCCCATTTTTTATTTTATTTTATTTTTATTATTTCTTTCCAATCATAACAGGAAACGGTGCGTTTTTTTTTTGTTTCGTTTTGTTTTTTCTCCCTTAGGATGGAGAGAGAGAAAGATCTTTTTCCTTTTTTATTTTCTTTTCTTCTTATACTTCGCATTCTTCTTTCTGTGAATGAATGACCTCTCCATCTTTTTACTACTCAATCTCCACATTCTTCCCTTTCTTTCTTATGTGCTTCTATTATTTGTGTATTATTATTATTATTATTATTATTATTATTATTATTATTATTATTATTATTATTATTATACCAGCATGTCAGAAAGACTGTTTTCTTATTTGGCGAATGAGTGATGCCCTTGCGCTTCTCGATTGGGCGGCGGCGCGTGTATCATCTATGTTAATGCCGGATGGACTCCATACACTAATTTCATTTCTCCGCGGTGAGGCGTGGGAGGAAATACCGCCATCACTACAAATACCTAATGTATTAATAAGTTTTTATAATTATACACCGTTGGCCATTGCGGCGGATGCCTCACTTGTTTCACTTTCCTCATCAGGGGAACGATCGGCGCTTGTGCAGACTTTTGAGCGGTATGAGTTTCGTGTGTTTGTGGTGAATTTCATGCCAGAGAGTAGTAGTGCCGTGGAGGATGATATACCGCATAAGGGGCATAGTAGTAGTAATAACAGTCATCATAATAGTAGTAACACTAGCAGACATAATAGTGGGAATATTATCCGTATGAAATGTATGGAGTCTGTCCAGGCGTGGTGTGATGTGGTGTATGGAGAGGAAACACAAAGTGTGTTATTAGAGCACAGTCATGGCAATATAAATCCCAAACGTATTCGTTATGAAGAGGGAACAACTAACACTATTCATACTACTAATACTAATAATAATACAATGACAAAGAGGGCAAATACACAACGTGTCCTTTTTATTATTCGCTGCTGCGCAGATGCCAATAGTGCCCGCAGTGGGGCTGAACGATCCCGCCGCTCACGCGATCCGTTATTACTATTACTACATGATATCTCCGCCACCGCCGCTCTCTGCCGCGCCAGAGAAGCACACACACACCACACACGTCTGCGTTTTTCTGTATTATTATTACCAGATGATCTTGTCTACGGCGGTACATTACTGGAGGAATCTCTCAAAGCTTCACTAGTGCGGGATTATTGCGTGCGGCTCTTTCGCGGCTCAACTGTGCAGATGGAAGATGCGGAGCAGTCGGCGTTTCTGCGGCGATTGGAGGCGTGGATGGGGGCAGCACCCACCATGACTGTGAATGGTATAGATGGTAATAGTGGTAATAGTAATAGTAATAGTACTGGTGGAAATGGAGAAGAAAGGGAAAACGAAAAGGAAAGCGAAAGTGGAGTGGGAGAAGATATTCGTCGACGGTCATCTAATTTATTCTTTATTCGTCGTGATAATTTACCGCTTTGTTGTTTCTTGCGGGAATCCCTGCGTCGATTTCCAATTATTTTACACCCAACTGCACTGCGACAACTGCAGACATTATGGGCCGCCCGGCATCAACTCGGCGATGTTGTTGCGGGATTTCACACACTTCTCTGCCCATTCACATTATCATCTTCCCGCTATAATAATACTTCCACAATCGCAATATCAACAAAAACAAAAACAACAAGAACAACAACAGAGATGGAAATGGAAAGTGAGAGTGATGATGGAATTACACGACTGACAGACACTGTGGATCTACTTAATACATTATTAGTGGCGGCGGGTCAATGGGCGGATGGTCATGCCCTTAACGAGGCGGTGGCATTTGCGGTGTTATATGAAGATCTTGTGTATAAACGATCCACACGACTGCAGCGAGTCCCATCATTTATGTTAACACTACAGCAATTGTGGGAGAGGCGTACAAGAGGAAAAACAACAGAAACAAAAAGAATGAAGAAGGGCATAGATGATGAGGCGATGATAGTGGAGGAGGCATTGCGGTTGTGTGTGCCGGTGTATACACCCAGTTGTATAGTACAAGATGCGTCTTATCAACAAGAGAAAGAAAAAGAAAATGAGAGAACTGTGGCGGTGTTGCCTGCTGTTATGATAGCACCGGCTGCACGAATGCCAATTATCGGGGAATTGATGCGGGCGGCGTTATTGGCGGCATTACCACCACACGACTCTTTGGAAGAATTAAAAACTGCCGTTCATAATAATAATAATAATAATAATAATAATAATAATAATAATAATAATAATAAAGTTGAAGATGTGGGGATGGATAGTGCTATTCGCACAACAGGGAATAACTTCTTTAGTCCATCACTTCCCCATTCCGCTCGTATCTTACATGTATTGACAGTCCACGCGTTATCGCATTCAACTGTGCGGCGGAAGTTTGTTCCATTCGCAGTACTGCAGCGTGTGTGTCAACTCACGGATGAGGCACTTGTGCGGGCATTAAAGGAACTGCAACTGGCAGGAATGATTGCACTGAACGGCCGGGAGTTTACGGCTAGAACACTTCTGGACTATTAAAAGGAGCAAATAAATAATAAGGAGTAAAAGAAGAATACATTATTATTGGCAGGGATTGATATTTGCATTTTCTCTTTTTGTTGTGTTTGATTTTCTTAATTTTGTGTATCCGTTTTTTTTTTTCTTTTATTGCTTTGAGACCAAATAAATAATTATATATATCCCTTTACTTTGTACGATGATCTCTTTTTTGTTTTTCTTCTTATTCTTTCCAACTGCGTGTTTCGATAATAACCAAATAGGAAAACAAGGGAAAAAAAAGTGAACGTACATTTATTATTATTGCGAGCAAAAAAAGAAGAATAAGAACAAAAGAAAGAAAAAATAATAACAACAACAACAACAACAACAACTTGTGTCGTTATCAGAAGTTTGAGGACGATAATGGTAAATTCGAGTTGGAATGCACACACACAGAATTATAACTTCCCATTAACAGAAGCAGAAGAAGAAGAACGACAACGAGAACAACAAGAACAACAACATCATCAACAATTACTATATCTTAATGGTATATCATTAATCATAACAATAGCACCGATACCACCATCCATCACTCCACGCTCGCCGGTATTACTAAAGTATAAAAAACTCGTTATAGTGTGTATAACACAGTCTATAAGAGCCGCAATGGATAACTTTTATAAACACAATTCATTCTTATTTCTTCGTAACGCTCATATGGCTCATGTCATGCTAACAAATATACTGCAGTATGCCTATACAAATGCCCGACATGATATCTTCTTACCAACCACATCATCATCATTAATATTATTATCATCATCATCTAATTACAGTATTCAGCATAACAGTAATGCTGTTAATCTTATTCCTGCACATATTACGATAGCCTATACAGTTCTACGCGATGCCGCAAACTCTGTTCATCCGCGACTCTTCACATCACTACTCTCGAGTTTTCTCGCGTATGGAGTGAACTTTTCCGAAGAGTGGAAACCACCATCATCATCGTATCGTAATAATAATAATAATAATAATAATAATAATAATAATAATAATAATAATAATAATGAATATCAACAAGAAGAAGAACAACAACAACAAAATGCAAAGATTAGTTTTCGCGATGCGGTGGTTCTTTCAAAGTTAGCGACATTAGATGATGCCTTGTGGTGTTTGCACAATACGGCTTTGGATGTCTTTCGTGATCTCATTATACCCGTCCGATCCCTGTTAAAAGCTTTTTCCCCAGAAACAAGTCGGAAAGATCTTTTTCAGTTGATTCATTCACTCTATCAGTTGACGAATGGTTTCGTGCTTCTCGCCATGCTGGAGTTCTTCGCGGTCGAAACAGAAAATCCTGTTTCTATGCATACACGAACATCTAATTTATATGGTGGACCGTACACAAGAGAGGCTTTTAGTATGTTGTTTAGCAAATGTATAGAGGCGCCATCCGACAGCATGTTAATATCTATTCTTCGACAAACAGAAACCGCGGCATTGACGAGACGAACATTGTGTGATATGATTATAAAGATAGATAATGAAATGCGCCAGTGTGTCGTCACATGGGATTCCACAGACGAGAAGAATCTCAATAGTGCCTTTTTCCTCGCAGAACGATTTAAAAAGGGCGGTTGCGTCTGGCAAATGTATATAAGCTGCATCTGCCGCAATACGCCATTACTGAAAACTTGCTTTGATGCGGAATACGCAGAAGTTTCGGGAAATGCGAGGGGTTTATTTCACCCTGACACAATGGATAACTTATCCAATAAACAACGTAAGCACTACACGGAATTTGCCTCTGCTCGATTGGGGAATACTGTTAATACAACAACAACAACAACAACAACTACTACTACTACTACTACTACTACTAATAATAATAATAATAATAATCATAATAATAATCATAATAATAATAATAATAATCATCATCATCATCATCATAGTAGTAATGGTAGTAGAGGTGAGAGGTACTTTACATCTGATAATGAGAAAAACACCAGACATAAGCCATTCCCTCCCGCTTCGGAAACCGCGCCTGACGGATTAACGATATCTTCTTCATACAGTGTGAATGAAGCAAACCATAATGTGGATCATGGGACTATCATACTGCCATATGAACCACGTGAAGTTCCGCGAAAGTCATCGGATGCATTTGTGGGTCTTGTAAATGTGGGAAACACATGTTTCATTAATAGTTTTACACAACTTTTTTTTGCCGCCAAAAACTTTAGGATGCAACTTATGAAGGAGTTTTTGCCACACATTGAAGCCCTCGCTGACGAATTCGAAAAGAAAAATCCCAATGGCAGTACTGCTAGTAATAATAATAATAATAATAATAATAATAATAATAATAATAATAATAATAATAATAGTAACATAGATTCCACTGCGAATACGACGAATACGATTAATAATAAAACGAGTGGGGTATCAACAGGAATAAAAGACGCCGATAAGGAAGTGGCCCTCAGTTTTGTACTCCTGCTTGGACAAATGCACTGGAGATTGTGTAGAGGACATGCGAGTGAGCCTGTGAATACCGCCTTCTTTAGATTGATGTTGCCAGTGCCGTTTAATGATGGATTTCAGCATGATGCCTCGGAGTATGCGAAGGTGTTGCTGGAGATTTTAGACCGCGGAGACAGCATGGAGGAAACAGAAGAAGAAGAAGGGGTAATGAGAGAAATTCCTAATGATAATAATAATAATAATAATGATAATAATAATAATAATAATAATAATAATAATAATAATAATAATGCCAGTAAGACGCAGAAGCGGGTCACAGTAGTGGATCGATGGTTTGGTGGAGTCTCTGCCTCTATTATTGAGTGTTTGCACTGCAATCGTAAACGAACGCAATTAACGCCTTTTTGGGATATCACACTTCCACTACTACGCGATCACGATGACGGACATCCCGCCATCATCACATCTTCAACATCTGCGGCGGAAATAGAAGTAGAAACCCGCGTAAGTTCACTACAGGGAGAAGAAGATCATGGAGAAGGTAACGAGATTGATGAGGATAGTGATGATGATGATAAGGAAAACTCTATACGGGTGGTAGATGTAGTGCGGTCAAAAGATGGATATGTAGCTACCACAACATATGGTCCTTACACAAAGGAGGAATATGATGAGAATGAAGAAGACGAGAGAGACGTGATTGAGGAAGTTCGTCCAATTCTATCATTGCAGGGTTTACTGAATGATCTACTTAACTATCAAGGTGCGGGTGAACTTCTTCAAGGGGATAATGCGATGTACTGTGAATCATGCCACAGTCGTCATCCAGCTGTATTGCGAACCGCCATGCACGCCACGTGCAGAACAACCATATCTAATCAATCTATAGAGAATGAACAACAATATGAAGAAGAATATGAACAAGAATATGGAGTTCATAGAGAAATAGGAGAAGAAGCCGAGATTGAAGGAGTTCCTTTTTATTTGACTCTGCAGTTAAACCGCTTTCAGTATGTTCGTAATTCCAGTCAGTACGAGAAGGTGATGGATGCTGTGCGCATTGATGAATACATCACTGTTCCCGTGCGGGTTGTAAAGCGGGAGTCCACTCACCACACATCTCATCAAGCAAGTGAAGAAGAACAAAGAGAAGAAGAAGTGTTTCATGCACATGTTCGCTATAGAGTTATTGCGGTTTTGGTGCACAGTGGCTCCACTCCTCGCAGTGGGCATTATTTCGCATTACTCCGTGAGACGGCCTCATCTCCCGTAGCAGCAGCGGCGAATGGAGATGATGATAATAATAATAATAATAATCATCATCATCATCATCATCATAATAGCAATGATAATAATAATAGTGAAGATGTGAACAGCAGTGGTTGGGTGTTGGCGAATGATTCTGTGTTATCACCGTTGAGTTCTGAGAAATTACGTGCTTTTATGGACGGAACGGGATTTGTATTTAGTCATCTTGAGACGCCGTATATTATTCTCTATGAACGTTGCTGCAGTGATGAGAGAAAACCACGCACAGATGAAGTAGTTTTCTCGGATGGATTGGAAAGACTATTTCTATGGTTGATGAACTCCACAGCAACAGAGAGAGGACAAAAGAGTCTGTGGATTACAAAAAACAACGATGATGATGATGATCATGACAATAATAATAGTAATAATAATAATAATAATAATAATAATAATAATAATAATAATAATAGTGGTAATAATAACGGTAATGATGGCAATGATGATAGTAGTGATTTTGTGGGCAATGGTGCTAGAATCAATGCGGCAGTGGGAGGAGGGAATCCAATCTACTGAGTGTGAATGGAAAAGCAACACGTTTTCCCTTCATTATATATATATATATATATATATATATATATATATATATATATATATATATATACGTGCAAACATTCTCTCTGTGTTTGTTTGTTTGTTACTATACACGTGTATTCAGTATATTTGCTAACGATTAGTCTTTTTTTCTTTTTCAGTAGGGTATTGCGTCCCGTTTTTCTTTTACGGTTTTTTTTTTTACTTTACGTTACTACTGATGTTACAGTAACTCTTTTTTTTCGTTTTTTGGTTCTCTATGTATCTGTGTGTGTGTTCTTGTTTTTCTTTCTACTATTCTGGCTGCTATAATATACAGTCTATATATATATATATATATATATATATATATATATAGGCGGGTATATTACTATTTATATAATACAAACTAATATATTGCTGAGATTCTTGTTTGTTCAGTGAGCTTATCCCTTTTCCCTGCTTGCGACGTTATTAGTGCGTTCAGTTTGATAAGAAGAAATGATGTTGCTTTTATTTATTTACTGTTATTCTTCCATTTTATCAGAAGAAAAAAATCTCCCTTCTGACTGTATTTCTCTTCATTTATGTATTTTAATGTTATCTTTTTCTTTTATCCCTTCTTTTCTCTATTACTAGATTGGTTTAAACACCACTCATTGGTGAGGACAATATTCGTCGACCTTCTCTCGCCCAGTGAATATTCATTATTGTTGTTCTTATTATTGATTTCTGTATTATTGATCTAATATATATATATATATATATATATATATATATATATCTGTGTGTACTTCTTTATATTTGTGTTCAGTTCAATTTGTTGCACAGATACACAACTGAGTTCTGCTGGCATACACTAATAATAATAACAATAATACAGAAACAGAAATACCCCCAACAACACAGAAGATGTCCAGAAGGAAATCCAGGCATGACGGAGAGGACTAATACTACTATGAATATTAATATTAATAATAGTAATAAGAATAAGAAAAAGAATAGACTTAGTAGTACTAATGGTGATAGTGATAGTGTGGACATGTCTCATACTGAGTGTAGACGACGAGACGAAGAAGAAGATATAATGATAGGACTCCATCGCACTCAATATTCGCATTGTGTAG
This sequence comes from Trypanosoma melophagium, assembly GCF_022059095.1. Classification (NCBI taxonomy): domain Eukaryota; phylum Euglenozoa; class Kinetoplastea; order Trypanosomatida; family Trypanosomatidae; genus Trypanosoma; species Trypanosoma melophagium. Next base: position 604,876 of record NW_027125152.1, on the reverse strand, counting down.
ATCTGCAGAGAAGTGGAAACGGAGTATTAGAAACTGTTAATACACATGAGAAGATGATGTTATTATCGCGTGAAGTACACAGACAGAGAATGTTGGCAAATGCGTATAAGCGAAAGTACAAAAAGGCATTAGAAGCCCTACGCTCCGCTGATAAAATGGTGATGGATATAACTTCATTAACAGCGTCAGATAAAGTAGTATTAAGAGATCTCATCGCAGAGTATAGAGATGAGAGAAGTAAAGAAATAGACGATTATGAATCTCTACAGGAACCACCAATAATAACATCGACTATTAATACTAATAATAATACTAATAATAATACTAATAATAATAATAATAATAATAATAATAATAATAATAATAATAATAATAATAATGATAATAATAATGATAATAAAAGCAATAATAGTAATGGTGTGAATGGTTCAGCAGCGGCAGTGGAGTGGATAAGTGATACATTTGTGCGAGAGACATTAGAGAAACCAGAAAGAATAGCCGCACAACTCATAGAAGCCGCAAAGTACGATCAACGTTCTTATGAAATTCTAAGGAATTTCATTAAACACACAAAAGCCAAACTGCGTGAGATACATTGTCAAGATCTTTCCAATCTTATTACTAATAATAATAATAATAATAATAATAATAATAATAATAATAATAATACGATGGAATGTACGCTATCTTGTAAACCCGGTTCCCCTACACTTTCTACTTATCACACTGAGTACAACAGTCAATATATGAAGAGTTCATCATCATCTTCATTATTATCTGCAGTGTCCCCTACTTTACAGCCATTACACAGTACGGAGGAGAGTCATCCTTATCCATCGACACTATCCATCTATAAAATCCCTGAATATTCTCATTATTCTTATTCCAATCAACGTTATGATAATAATAGTAATAATAATAATAATAATAATAATAATAATAATAATAATAATAATAATAATAATAATAATAGTAAGGATAATAATAGTTCTGAGTATTCACATGATGGGTGTAGTTGTAGTTGCGGTTTAAATATATCCACTGAGCAGTTGTTAATCCCCTCATTTCTGTCAAATCGCAATAACGAAGATTCCCAGCAAACACTACCACAAGATATTCTTGAAACAAGTGATGAGAGAAAAAGTAGTAAGAGTAGTGCGAACAGTAGTAGTAGTAGTAGTAGTAGTAGTAGTAGTAGTAATATGAGTTTTATGGCGAATAAACGATTGTTGGCAAATGAACGATTGCGGCAGTGGCGATTGGAGGCTCTGCGTGTACAACGTATACCACATGAAAGGTGGCAATTAAGAGAAAAAGTACAAGTAAATGAAAGCGATAAGTGAATCAGTTTATAAAAAATAAATTGTATTTTTGGGGTAATAATAAAAAATGAACTTTTTTTGTTTTTTTTTTTTTTTTTGGTTATCCTTTATCTCTCTCTTTCTCTTAAATAAAATACAATGATATACTTGCTTATACGTCTATATATATATATATATATATATATATATATATGGTGATATTACTCACTCAAGTTTTTTTCTTTTTTTGGATTGCTCAGTTACGGGGAATATTGCATGTTTCTCGTAAAAAGAAAGATATCCCTCTTTTGTGTGGATATCAATAAATTTTCAAACACTCTCTCATTTTTTTTTTGCTTTTTCTGCCAAACTCTGTTGGACGGAACTGAAGAAATAACACACAAAACAAAAAGACGATAATGAAATGAAATCGAACGTTCTAAGTTTTGTTATTATTATTATCATTATTATTATTACTATTAGAAGCCGTGCTTGCAACGTGCAAAGAGCACCAGCGTGTCGTATAAGAAACTTCTCGAAGAGGAAGAGAGAGATTGGACATACAGTGGTAGAGTAAACGGAAACGTGTTGGAAGAGACGTAGAGTTGTGTGCATAACAACTTGATTATTTTATAATGCTTGAATACTTTGAAAACATCTCTTCTTTTCCTATTTATCTTTTTCTCTTTCAATGCAATTACTTAAGGTTGCACACCAATACCTCCTCACAAAGAGTTGTACAACGCGCTCAGAACTCGAAAGAGAGTTTTTAAAAGGTGACTATGACGAATGAAAATTTTGCATCTATCCGTAATATTGCGGAACAATGCTTTACTGGCGATAAGCTCAACAGATTCCCCACACTATGGAACGAGACTTATCAAGAAGGCGACAAAACGATGATCGGATTCCCTACGAAAACTGTTGGAGGCTTCCCTGATGCAGGGCAACTACAGCAACACATTGGACGCCAAGGCCAAACAGATATTGAACGACAGACTACAAGACTTTCTGGTGCAGCAACAAGATCGCGCATTGTTCTCGCCAAAACATGAAAGCACGCAATGGTACGGAATTTCCAGAGAAAACATTCCGCCACTCACGAAGACAATGAAAGTAGTGAAGTGGTAGAGGAAACGTGCATTGACAAGGCCGCAATTGGGTCGCCAAACACCAACGGAGGTGACGGTAGACCACGAAACGTCCTCTGCAAAAGACCGCGATTATGGTCTACAATGCCTGGAAACACTCTTCTTAAACGGTAAAAAAGAGCACGAATTCCATGTTTACACAACTGTAGGCCCGTTAAAACGCCCATGGGCAACGGATTGCCCCGATGGATATGGGCGACGCTCAGCGACAGTCTGGCCAACTAAACGGCCATGGTGGAGGAGTTGCAGGACATGCAACACCAGCGCATGAACTCACAGACTCCGATAACGTACACCAAAACGCAGAGCCACAGGGACAAGCCAACGATATGAGGAGAGAAACACAGGAGGACGCAAGGGATGCGGAAGTCCCTTTTGCGATGAACCAAGCAGACCAGTACAGAGAAGGTGGAGAATATAAGAATCACGAGTTCGACGAATCCCACCCCTAAAACTAGTATCACCCCGTCGGAAAGTTAGCAGCACTAAAACCGACGCGTGGAATAACGAATGTTCTGTGGTGTACCTTTAAAGAGAGCTCAACACACAAATATTGACACATGGAGGAGACTTTACGACAAGGAAATAGGTCCACTATCGTACAGGAAGACAACGTTTTCCAGAAGTATTTACCGAGGCAGTCGGTTATACCGTGCGACGCCCTCCCACGTACGACGCGAGCTCAGGCGAAGGAAATAGATCATATTTTCCCAGGAAAAAGAGTGTGACCACCTATTATTTTCCATATTTATTCGCCACCACTGGATTGCGGGAATCTTCAGTGCGGTAGAGAGCGATAAAATGCGTCTGTTTTCAATCCACTACTCAGCACCGACTCTAATGGTGGAACGGGGCCTGGCACACGCCATCCAATCATGATGGCCACACAGTGACATTAGAAGGAATTGTGTACGATAAGAACGACACAGCGAGGATTGCCGCAGCGGTTACGCCCCTACCCAAAAAGAGGTAGAAGAAAGTAACACGAAGCCACCAAAGGATAATTTTATATCAGCCATGAAGCACATTTTGCTCGACAGAAACACGATGCTCATGTAAACGAGCGAGCTTCTAGGCGGCGGTGATAAGGACACGGAAACGGTAACTCATGTTTCCGTTCATTCTACAGTCCCAGTTGACAAACCGCAATGCAGGCAGCACACCGTTTCCGAACGCCATGCACCCACGAAACCACCGACAGTGGTGAGACACGAAGAGACACAAAAAGCACACAGGATACTCGCGGAAGAGTGCCCACACGCAGCCCTGTTCATCGTGATGATATGGTGCAGTGAGGCGCGGACGGTAGACATTGGATCCCTCCAACGCGGAGGATGTACGAGTCGAATAGACTGCGAATGCATATCAAGCATTTTTACATTTCTTTATAAATGAAAACTATGAATGAAAAATTTTACATCTGCGACGTATTACCGCAGAAAAGGAACACACAACGGATGGTCCATTAAATAATAATGATGAGGCGATAAGGAATGAAAATGTGGAATCACATATCAGTACTCCTTCGAAAAACATCTGACCATCAGACACGTCAAACTAATAGACGTCATATCCCTTTGTTGAACATAACGCAAAGATATTTCAAAACAACTATGGAGACGGAATTACCTTTACATATATCGCGCTTCAATACAGAAGGCATAAACTTATTCGCAGCCGAACTTATAGCTGCTATGTCTGATTTTACAGGAATATTTTGAACGACAACGGAATTTATTAATGCAAAAAATACTTGGAATTTTATCTCTGTGGAATCTTATGAAGGTTATGAAGCTAATGAGAAAATTTCACATTTATCGTTGAGGACTACTCTCGCATCTCTATTGCTGATCAGGCCAAGGGCATCCTCTGAATCAGAGGTGTTTTGTAACGTGTTTACGTGGTTCACTTTGTGAATACCGGATATTACTAATTCTTACGTAATTGGCCATGAGGTATAGCAAAGGAACTCAGTTTCGCAGCCCGTACCATGAAGGGGCTATGCGGCCACGAGAGGACGCGTCTGTCCTCCAACACTCCTTTAGCCAGCGTCTCCAACATCAGTGACCGTTCCCAGGACGTTGCAGCACTCCGGAACAGGGTGTGCCAGGCAATGCGGAGCGACTAACCGCTACACGCCCTCCCGTCATTACGGAAAGGAGCGACACGAAGCCTGGCCACGCAAGGAATGTCGGAGGAGCACCTCATTGCACACGAAGGGGCATACCCGCATCGATACATTGCGATGGTATCTGGGTAATTTATTATCTCCAAATGAATCGGGAGACAGACAACGCACAGGACAACACCGCCCGTGCTCTCCTCGAGCGGAGTTCCCAGGAAACAAGACCCCGAACGCAAGTGAACATGGACCCAAGTGGTATTTTCAAAACATTTATCTCTTGTTGCAAAGCAACATTTGGAAACAGGCGAAGAAACAAAAGGAGGGGAGAAGAGAGGAGTAAAACGTATAGTTGCAATGCAGATTTTTAATCTCACAGATTCGTGGAGTATTGCGCTTATATGGAAGAACAAAGAGAAATTGGTGCCCGACGTCCATGTAGGGAGTCCACAACATCACTAATAGCAGAACTTGAACGTCTACATGAAGAAGAACTTTGTATTTTTCTCGCAGCATAGCGAAAATTAAGATATGGTATAAAAAATGAACTAGTACAATGGATGAATGATACTCTTAGTGAGGAAAGCATACTTAATAGATTAGTACGTGGGTAAACATTACTTTCGTTGTCGTTTCACACATTCTGGAAAATGATCTTAATACTATTCGCCAGGGAAATGATGAGGCGAATACAAATCACAGTCTGTCTGGTATTAAGAATTCTTCTACAGCTGAATACGGTGATACGACCCACGATCGCATGTTAACAGCTGCGAAGAAAGATCCCGTTTGCACCTGAAGTATTATACACCCCATGGGGAATTTTCTGCGTAAAGAAATGAAACTTCCACCAGATGTCATGAATGCGGGAAACAAAGAAGGAAAATAAGAAAGATACAGAGAAGATATCCTTGATCGTATTCCTTTTTCTGCAGATGAATTATTATTAGTATGTCATAAAACGGAGACGGGTGATCCAGACGAATTACCGGTTTCATTGCCCCTTCGATTAAACTACAGAGTTTCATCCCACATGGAAACACAAACACTCACCCTCCTTGTTGGAGATTTGTACCGTGACATTTTGCTACATTCTTACAGCTGCCAAACGATAATGATCAACATATTGATCATAATGACCACCGGTAGAAACAAGAAGCGAAACAATGTCCTGCGCATCCAACACCCACTTTGTGTCAACAACAGGAGGGCGAAGGTGTACGACGGACACTGGATAACCATGAAGGTTTTCGCATTATTGCACAAGCGAACTAATAATCTACCAGTGGTGGATCCTAAAGGGATTCATATACCGGTGAAGAAGTGACACCATGAAACACCACGTAAAGAACGACGCGTTGAGGAAACATTACGGCGTGAAAAGTATTTTGTTAGAGGCCGTCTCGGCAGCGTCATTGGCAAGCTCCTTTAGATCACCTGATGCGATACTCTCTACGGCATTACATGTCCTTGGCATTTCAGAGGAAAACAACAGTACCCACGGCCATACGAGTAGTATAAGCGATAACAATGGATACTTGACTTTATCAACTGCAACTGTCCATTCTTCTCATTCAAGGGGAAAAAAAGTAAGAAAAGAAACGAAGAAAAATATAATAACGATAAGGAAGAATTACGCAGTGAATTGTCCTCATGGGCCATCTTCTCTGGAGAGGAGGAATTCGATATATCTCTACTGGACGCTTTGGTGATCCCAACATGGGACACTATCAGGAGATAAGCGACGAACACTTTAGAATTCTCCCATCGCTGGAGGCCCGAGAGAAAGAGAACGTCAATTACCCCTCGGTCCTCTGCAGGATAAACTGCAGTGGGAAACAATTACAACCACAGGCACGCGAAGATGCCGTTTTGAACAAGAGCATGCGCACAAAGCGCAAGCGAAACAGCATAAGCTGCATGAAACAGATGGTAACAATACAACAACAAACAACCCCGCGACGAGGGATAAAAAGAAGAAGAAACAGCGAAACACCACCAACAAGAATAAAAACAACAAAAACAAGAAGATTGACCAACATCAAACGGTACAACCGTGTTGGATACAACATTTCGTATGGGTTATTATTTTCAACTACGATCTTTATTGCTACCTCGACAACATGAAATGTCAGGTATAAACAGTATAACGCTGCTTAATGGAACTGAAGCCTCCGCGACAGGAGGCGGTAGATGCGACCTTTATATTAATCACAATAAGGCTCACGCAACTATTGGGTATACGGGGTAACTCCATTAATTTACCACACACGCACAGCGGATGACTGCCTCGTTCTGTTCTTGTAAACCCCCGACGGCCCAATCCGCAAAGGGCAAAGAGAAGCACAAAATGGTGCTCGCTGCGGTGGAGTAATATAATGATAATTCCTGCCTCAAGAAAGAAGGCATAAGGGCTAAGCGCCAACTATGGGGAAGCGTTTTTCCCAAACCCCGAAAGCCGAAGGTCAAGCCACAGAAAGCGAGAAGTATCTTTGGTATTTCCCAGTTATTAATGTGTTGATGTACTGGCCTTATTGGCAAAAGTTGTTTCCCAGTTTGGCATGCAGTACCACATGTGCAAACACGTTCTTCCTTTCCTCTTCTCTTCTTCTTAGTAAAACGACATTATTATTATTATTATTATTATTATTATTATTATTATTATTATTATTATTATTATCCCCATTTGCCACGTACTTCCACCGCGTCGTGATAATCAATTTTTTTTTTTGTTTACTTGCTTCCTTTGTCATAGTTCATTAGTTATTTGTTCCCTTAAACCACAAGACATAGTGTTTTTTTTTCTTATTGCTGCCAGTACGCTCGTGCGTATGTCTTTTTTTTGTTGTGCTTTTCAATTTATCCTTTCCCAGTTTTTTTTCTTTTCTTTTGCTCATCGTCATTACTCTTCTTTGACAATTGCAATAAAGTGGGATTTTCTTTCTTGTGGTTGTTTTTAGGGGAGAGAGTATCCTTTAATAGTGATATGTAGACATGTATTCACATTTTTTTTGTTTTGTTGTGATTATATATCGCTGATCCTCTTTATAATAATTTTTTTTTTCTGGGGTATACTAAAAGTAATATATATATATAGATAGATATATATATATATATATAGATAGATAGATAATAGATAGATAGATAGATAGATAGATAGATAGATAGATAAGATAGATAGATAGATAGATAGATAGATAGATAGATATAGATAGATAGATGGATATATCTGTATATTATATTCACCTGTTTTATTATTGCTTTATTTTATTCGCTTCTCTTCTCTTTTGTTTTAATAATATGTTGGGTGGGGTTTTTTTGTATAACCCTCAATAGGAAACGACAAAAAAACAATATTAATAAAAGGAATACCATCATCAAGCAAAAAGGAAAAAAAAGAAAGAAAACTAGTAGGCTTTTTGTGTGAGTGGTTTACTACACAACAACAAATTCAACAGTTCTTGAAAGTGAAAAGGGAAAAGTAAGAGAAGAAAAATTAGATTGTTTAGTTAGCAAAACAACCCTTTTTTTTTTTTACGACCCTCACAGACACACATACAAAACGAAGGAAGAAAAAGAAAAAAAAAAGAGAGTGAAGGAAACAGAAAAGAAGAAAAAGACAAAGAAAGAAAAAAGAAGTAGAAATATAAACAAACAAAAAGCAGAAATAATTCCAATACAAGTAAAGTAGATATGACTTCTGTTGTTGCACAACCGAAGGCCCCAACAACAGGAGGACGAAGTACGGCGAATACCAATACCATTGCTGCTAATAATAATAATAATAATACGACTACCACCAGTTTATATGAGGAACACGAACGCCTTGTGAAGAATATTCAAAACCTTGAACTTAAAACCATGATCTGCCGCATGGAAACCCATCACTTATTACAAGAGGAAACCGTGGCAAAACAGGAAGTTATGCGTATTCAAGCCGTACCACTTGTTCTCGGTACTTTTGTGGAGGCGGTGGATGCTGTTCGGGGTGTTGTAACGGGATCCTCCAGCAGTAATTACTATGTGCGTATTCTCAGCACATTGGACAAGGAGCGATTAAAGCCTGGTGCGAGTGTTGGTCTGCACAAAGGCAGCAACTCGTGTGTGCAGATTCTCCCTAATGAGACGGACTCCACTATTCACATCATGCAAAAAGAGGATAAACCCACCGTCACCTACAGTGATGTCGGTGGATTGGATATTCAGAAACAGGAGATTCGCGAGGCCGTTGAATTGCCCCTCACTCACGCCTCTTTGTACGATCAAATTGGAATTGATCCCCCACGCGGTGTTTTACTCTACGGCCCGCCCGGAACAGGGAAGACAATGCTTGTAAAGGCCGTGGCGCACCACACAAATGCCGCATTTATCAGTGTGGTGGGATCGGAGTTTGTGCAGAAATATCTCGGCGAGGGGCCGCGGAAAGTGCGGGATGTTTTTCGTCTCGCCCGCGAAAACGCCCCGGCGATTATTTTCATCGATGAAGTTGACAGTATCGCCACAAAGCGGTTTGACGCCCAAACCGGCGCCGACCGCGAAGTGCAGCGTGTCCTTGTGGAATTGCTCACACAAATGGACGGTTTTGATCAAACCACAAATGTGAAAGTCATCATGGCCACCAATCGCTGGGACACACTCGATCCAGCGCTATTGCGACCGGGGCGACTCGATCGCAAAATTGAATTTCCGTTTCCCGATCGCCGGCAGAAACGGCTGGTGTTTCAAGTCTGCACGAGTCGCATGAATCTCTCGCCGGAAGTCGATCTCGAGGAGTTCGTCACCCGCGCGGAGAAGTTGAGTGGCGCCGACATTCAGGCAATTTGTCAGGAGGCCGGTATGCTCGCGGTGCGGAAGAATAGATATGTGGTGCTCCCGAAGGATCTCGAGAGTGCATATCGTACAGTTATTCGCAAAACTGGGGATGATCGCTATGATTTCTACTCGTAATAGAGAGGGAAAAAGAGATGCAATGGGTTGTGGGGAAACAGAATGAAGAGGAAGAAGAAAAAAAAAGGGGGTTTATCTTCTTTTTTCTTTTTCTCTTCTTTTTTGCGGTTTCTCTGATTTTCAATTCTTTCTTTCTTTTTTTGTGTTTGTATTTGTGTCTGTTTGTCTTGGTTACTTTTTATTTATTTTATTCCTCACCTTTTCGTGTTTTTGGTGCATTCGAGTCCTGTATATATATATAAGACTCATGTATATGTGCGTAAAGATATTTGTGGACGTGTCTTTGCTACTATTGAAATAAAAAAGTTTTCTTCTTTTTATTTTTTATTGTTCTTTTTTTTTTTTTGATTTTTTTCATGGTTTTCTTTTAATTATATTCTGTTTATTTTTCTTTTATTAAATTATTGGCTTTTTTTCTTATTTATTTATTTCTCTCTTCGTGTGTCAGGTTATTTCAATTCCTTTGCTTCTTAACGCCAAGCAAAAGAAGGGAAGAAGAGAAATAGGCGAGAGAGAAAGAGAAAGGAATAAAAAGAAAACATTGGCAAAGAAATTTTTCTGTAATTTTAGGAAACCAGCAAAAAAGGAAACAAGACTTGCGAAGAGTTTAAATAGAAAAGAAAAGAAAGAAAATGAGTGTCTATAGCAACGCTTCAGGGAATTACCGCAGTGATCGTAGTTATCATAGTATTAAGGGCCTCGCCGGTTCAGGATTAATAAGAAACCCACTTGGCACTGACAAAAAGAATGAAGACGCCTCAGCAGATCCCTTTGTAACACAACAACAACGCATTCGAGCATTATTACGGAATCCAACCACACAAATTGGAGATGATGGTTCTGTGGTGTATGATCCTAATTATCTTCCAAAGAGTAAGAAACTTATTTCCATGGCCCCTTATGATGAGAGGGAAGAGTACGATCCTGTTGAACCACTGTTCTGGGTTACTTGTGCTTGTGCATTGGGATTGGCTGCTTTTTGTGTATTTGTGGCCGTTACTGTCGTAAGACTTCCGTATACATATTCCTATGGTACCATTGTTTGCATTGCTGCTGGCAGTTGTGCTGGATTGTTATTTTTTATGATGTTTGGCTTTTACACTGCGACTTCAAAAGATGAACGTTTCTTTGGTCGTCTCTTGGATGGCATTATTGGGGCATTACCATTCATTCTCCTCGGTGCTCTTGTTGGGTACATGTACTGCTGCTTTATATTAATGATGATTTACCTCGTGGATGATCCAGTGGCCGCTTCTCTCAATATCACTTGGTGGTTTACCATCTTTTCGACTGTCCCGCCGTTTCTTGTTTTATTTATTCCCATGTTTATGGTGGCAATGCAAACGCAGGAGGCCTCCGCCATGACGGCCCGCATCTTAACAGGACTTACACTTCCACCACCGGGTTTTATTCCACGTACGAACGGTATTGCCCCATATCTCTTTTCTGCTTTTCGTCGTATTGTGATTGGATTCGCCATGGGTGTTGGTCTCGCTGGTTATTACAGTATTACCTGTTTTGGTCTAGGTTGGCTTGCCTACGGTCTTTATCGCTCCACGGAAGTATATTTCTGGATTCCCATCGTGGTACTTGTGCCATTCCTTGTGATTCTCCTCGCTATTGTGATTCTCCTCTGTTGCTTCTCCCCTTATACACTTAAGTGTATAACGGTGGTGTGGACAGGGCCGATTACCGCCTGTACGTATATTCCCATGCGGTCCGCGTACTTTCCGCATTATCACACCGGCCGCACAATTAAACAAATGATACGCGAGACAAATCGCACAACACGAAAGGCCGGCCGCTGTCATGTGCGGGGCGAACATCTGCGGGCGGAGGCGCTTTACGAAGAGGCGGATGCTCGGCGTGCGTCTATTGAGGAACGCGGTGTGGAGCTGCGTGAGCGGGAGAGTTTGGGTTGGCGCAAATTAAATGCCCAGCGGCCACAGAGGGTACATGCACGCAAAAAGTAATATGCATAGTAGAGAGTTTTCTTTGTTTTGTTTTGTTTGTGTTTCTAATGGATAGAGGGAGGGTGGGTTTATGTTGTTGTTGTTCAGCAGCACAAACGAGAACAGAGAGAGAAAGAGAGAGAGGAAGTAATGCAAATATGAACTGGCAAGCAATGAATCATAATCATAATAATAGCAATAATAACAGTGATAATAGGAAAAGGGGGAAAGATGATACCGAATAGCGTGAGGTGGAAGAAATCCAATATAAACTCCTGTACTGAGGTACAAAACTTTTCTTTTTTTTCTTTTATTTATTTCTCTCTCTCTCTCTCTCTCTCTTGGCATGTGGTCATGTTTTATGTGAATAAAGGGAGTTTTGTTATTACCGTAATCTTTGCGGTAATCTCAACAATAAACAACAGCCACAACACCCGAAGTATCGAAAATGATATAGGGGAACAAGTCGGTATGAGAAGATGGCAATAAAAGACTATTGCTGGTATATATATATATATATATATTATCCTATTATTTCTCTTACTACTAGTTGTTCTTGTTTCTTTTCTTTTCTTTGTTGTTGTAGGGGTTCGATTGCTCTGCTTCAGAGAGGAAACGAAGAGTGATGTCTCTTTTTTTTTTTTTTTGTTTCCTTCCACTTTACTTATTTTTGACTCTTTTGTCGTTTCTTTTTGTTTTTTATCTGCGCATTCGGTTTATTATTATTTTTATTACTATTTTCACCATGATGTCGCTTTCGGAGAATTATTTTGATGGTTCTATAGAAGGAAAGATTGAAAAAAGTAATTGTGACGATAAAATCCCTTCTTTTTTCTTTTTTTTTAGAACTAGGGAAAAGAACGTGAAGTGCAAATAATAGTGAAGAAAAGAAAAGAAATAAATAAATGACATTTCTTTTTTCCTTTCTTCTCTTTTTTTTTCCGGTTTATCAGTGGTTATGTCCATTCTTATTTTTTTATGTTTTGTTTTGTGGTGAATGTTTCATGTTTCTTTTTTTTCATTTGTTTTTGCTGTTTGTTTCTTCCGCAAGAAAGCTGTAAATACTGTATTCGATATTTAACCATTCTCTCCCTTTTTGTTTCCCACTTTTACGTATACTTATATATATATATATATATATATATGTATTGCTGTGTTAATAAGTTTATTTCCATGTACTTTGTCTTTTTTCTTTTCTTTTTTTTATTGATGTGGGGGGATTTGCGTGCAAACACTTACCCACAATAATAATAACAATAATAAATAATGATAACAGTTACAATATCAATTGAATTTTAAATTCAGAAATGACGAAGGTCGTGGAGAAATGCATTGGCACCGCCTTCTCTGTTAGCGCTATACCTGTATTAAAGGACAACTACACCTATATTATTCACGATAGAATTACAAATACATTGGCCGCCGTGGATGTATCGGACGACTTTACACCTGTATTAGATTATATTAAACACTTAACAAACACGAAAACTTCTCTCAACTCCACAACAACTCCCGAGTTTCGTACTATTCTCAGCACCCACAAACACTGGGATCACGCCGGTGGGAATACCAAACTTCCCCAACACGTACAACAGGCAAATGGCACATTTCGCATTATCGGCGGTGTGAACGATAAAGTGCCAGGGGCAACAGAAACTGTACGGGAAGGCGATAAATTAATGATTGGCGCACTGCAGGTGGAAGTGCTGGATACTCCCTGTCATACTAAAGGACATGTGATGTATAAAGTATATCACCCACAAGACATAAATGATGGATGTGCCCTTTTCACAGGTGATACAATGTTTATTGGTGGTATAGGTGCTTTCTTTGAAGGAAATGCCGCAGATATGTGTCGTGCTTTGAAAAAGGTATATCATCTAAATAAGAACAACAAAAACGAAAAAAACAGTGAAGCGGCGGATAATCACACATTTATCTTTCCTGGTCATGAGTACACGGTTAATTTTCTGAAATTCACTTGTGCGACGTTGCCTTCTACACATCCCGATGCAGCGTTTGTCGCCGCACAGTTGGAACGATATAAGAAGAGTGTGGCTCAGCACAAACCAACTGTGCCGAGTACACTTGCAGAGGAGAAGCTGCAGAATTTATTTCTGCGAACATGTGATGAGAAGTTTATTCGGGGAATGAATCATGGTACTACACCAGAGGCACTCATGCAATATTTGTATAATAGCTGTCCTTGATGCTACTGCTTATCAAATGAGAAAAGTAGAGGGGAAAAAAAAACAAAAAAGGGGATGGGGAAATAAACAAAATGACTTAAGGCTTATTATTATTATTGTTATTATTATTATTATTATTATTATTATTATTATTATTATTATTATTATTATTATTATTATTATTATTATTATTATTATGGTGTGTTTTTTTTTTTGCTTTTTCCAGATTGTACCATGGGTGAAATCGTTATGTTTTTTTTTTTCTAGCATTACTTTCTTCTATTTCTTAAACTATTCCTATTGTGGAGTAAACTTTTTATTGATGAACATTTATTTTATTTTCTTCTTCTCCTTATTGTTTTCTTTTCTCTCTGTATCTCTATATTTCATTTTCTCCATTTCTCACAAGTTAAACAGAAGGGAAAGAAAGGACGTTTGTACGGTGGTGTAGGGGAAATGTTAGAAGGACTCGAGCGGCTTCTGCCAGCACTTCTGCACCATCTCTCAGGAGATATTAATGAGATCGATACATCTTTTACAGAACAACAACAACAACAATGGCAAGAAGAAGGATCACAACGTCAATCACAGCCTGCTGCTGCTGCTGAATTGCGTCCTGTTATTGGAGAAGTAAATCATAGCAAGATGAATGTTAATAATAGTAGAGGTACTAGTAGTGGTGGTGGAAGTGATCATAGATGGCGTCGTTGTATTCATTTATGGCGTGGTTTACTAGGATCAGACCGTCTTTTCCTCGCGCTTCTCTTTCACAGTGGATCTCTCTGGGCGGTAGAGTGGTCTTCAATGAATACAGAAGTATTAGAAACAACAACAACAACAGAAATAAGTAATATTAATACTGCTTGGAAAGAGGGGCGTAGTTCATCATGGGCAGAATCCGTCTTATGGTTCTTGCAGATACATGAAGAGACCAAGACTCCTGTAAATGAGAATAATAATAGTAATAGTACTAGCAACAATAACAACAGAGGTGTGAAGAGCACATCTGGAATGAGTAGAGAAGGAAGAGGACCATCTTCTTTAACTTCTTCTGCAATACATATGTACGCAGAAGATGAGACAGCAGTAAATCATACGGCAACTGTTTTATTAAGTGAATGGTTTACAATTGTAGATCAATGTGGAAAACGATTTGCCCGAGCGTATTACTTCTCATGTGCTCTAAAGATTGCAGCATTGGCGGGAAATACAGCACTTATTGAAGATATTCCACACTTACATAATCTTGTGTTAAAGGAGCCGCGTTTCGCTTCACAGTTTACTTCATTTTGTAGTATATTATGTTCTCTTCTCGTAGAGGAGGCCCAACAGCAGGAGTCATCGCGTTTACTGATGCCACCGCCTTTCTTTCTGCTGAACTTTAACCTCATTGGACGTGGATCCCGCATTGGTGTTTGGCTACCACGGGCGAATGCTGCTAATAATAAGAATAGTAGTAGTAGTAGTAGTAATAATAAGACTAAAAGAAACACCCATGCAAATAATAATAATAATAATAATAGTATTGGAAATGGTAGCTCGACTATGAGTATGAGTGGGATGATAGAGGATGGTGAGTTTTACTCTTGTCAAGTTACTTCTCCAGGTGTTATGTTAGGCGTTCCACCATCCTCATCCTCCATTACATCCTCGTCACAATTATCATCATCACAATTGTCAAGTGTAGGAACTGCAGGAGGAGGAGGAGGAGGCGATCTTTTAATCGGTGTACAATTACTAGATGAGGTGGATATGCGAACCATAGACTTACTACCGGCATTGTATAGAACAAAAAGTGAAACACATGAAGCTACACACGTAAAGGAGGAAAAAAAACGTGGTAGGGAAAGACGACACTCAACATTAGTTGCCTCATCACAACCACGATGTTGGAGTGCGTTTACATCTAGTACTAAAAGTTACGTACGTGTTGATCTCTTACACCCACGTGAACTCTCAATGATTATACCATCATTATCTCCACCACCCGGAGGCCCAGGAAGACGTAGAGGACCACCACCACCACCACCACCACAACAACAACAACAACAGCAACAGCAACAGGAAATTGTTATTAATACTGCACCACTTCGTCGAAATACACATAGTACGGCCCCACGTGATCCCATCGCAGCCATTGTTTATTCACTCGCCACAACAGCACGTCGTCTTATCGGATGTCGTGGTCTTTTCGTGCAGTCAGAAACGTTACCTAATAGCAGTCAAGCTAGGAGTGATACAACACAGGCGATGAGGAGTGATAAAACGTTAATTGATGCACCCAAAGGTAATACAACACATTATATGAGGCACGATACTTCTAATATTATGAACCATAATTCCACTGCCAGTGGTGGACGTTTTACTACGCATACTAATATTAATAGTTATACGCATAGTGAGAGTAGTTTTGGTGTGATTGGTGCGTTTCGTACGCCGGAGGAAGAGTTAGATTGCCTGATTGAATGTGCTTTACACCTCTTTCTCGCATCTCTGCTCATGTGCACTGCCCTTTCTAGTGAATTAATGCCCCATTTTGACGTCTGGGTGGTGGAAGTCATCTCCGCCGCGGTAGATCTCGCCCTCGCCACATCCCAGCCATTTGTGCGCCACTTACGCGCTGTTGGATTTGTCCTTTGCCTCGGCCACCAACCCCATCAATCACTACTTGTGAGTGTTGGTTTGCTCGCCACATTAGCACGACGGCAGCGGGATAAGGGGCGAGAGTCCAGCGGCTGGTGGGATGTGTTTAAGAAATATGTACTGGAGGATAATGTGATTGCGGGACAACTTCCCGATGGCTTGCGTCTGCTTAAAGAGCGTGCGGAACGTTCGCTTCAGAGCACACAACATGCTCGTCATCATAAACAACAACAACAACAGCAACGTGGTGTAGCAGAAGCCGTTGATACTTCCCGTACACGACAAGTGGGAAATGCGGCGGTGGAGGCAAAAACTAAAGATGATGCAGCGGCGGTGGCGGTGGTACAACGTCCAGTACTGCAATTACGTAGAAGAGTGGGAGAGAGAGAGGCGGCGAAGAAGCAGAAAAGTGAGATACAAGGTGTACCAAACTGGTTACGTCCTCCACCAAAGGTTGTAGTGATTCCAACAGAAGAAGGGCAGAAACAGAATATACCATTAAATGATGTTATTATGGAGTTATGGTGGTACTTGGAACAGACGACGGCTGCTGCAGTGTAAACGTTTGGTATTCATAGGAGGCAATAAAGTGTATTTTTACTTGCATTCTTGAAAAGATAATACACCCAACGAAAGAGAAAAAGAGAGAGAAAGAAAGAAAGGAAGAAAGAAAGAAAAAAAAAAAGAATTGTGATGATTAATGAGGGAAAGAGAAACTGCACAAGATTTGGAGAGAAAGAGAAGAAAGGAGGAGAGGTATTTGTTGTTCTGTGTACACATATATTTGTGTTCTTTATCTGGTTGTAACTTTATCTTCTCTCAATTCCGCTTTAATGATCTATATCTGTTTATATATATATATATTTTTTTTTTTTTATTTATTTATTTATTTATTTATTTATTTAAGATTTTTTTCCTTTGTTTTACGACTGTTTCCTGTTATCCAAATGAATTTGTACTTGCTGGTTTCAGGAAATAGTTATATTGCTTTTTTCCTTCTTTCTCTCGCCATATATATTTTTTTATTTAAACCCTTTTTTTTCTTTTTGTGGCCCTTTGCTCACCGAAACGCACCTTGACGCCCCCGTACATATGTATTGGGGGTTTTTAATTTATTTGGGTACATTTCCATTTTTTCTAAAATCCTGTCCACATTACCTTATAAGCTACGTTATTTGACTCTTTCTATTTTTTGTTCTTTCTTTCTTTCCGGAGGAGTGTACCTGTTTATTTACTTAATTTATTTATTTGTTTGTTTGTGGAGAAGGCTATTTGAGACACCCATGATAGCCATTCTTATCTCTCTGTGGTGTATATTACTTCTTCCTCTGCATGTACCCGCAGAAGAAGTATTCACGCAAGAAGGTCCAATTAGCGGTACGAACGAAGAAAAAGATGATTCTATCTTTGCTGCAGCTGCAATAACGTGGATTGCGGAAAGGGGTCTAGATACCAATACTTTAACCCTATTTGGCAATCGAAGTATTATTGGGCTCTCCAGTCCTATGACACCAAGTACCAGTTTCCGTACAAATACCCTTTCTGAACTTTTTATTGATATGACGGTGGTTTATTTAGAGAATCAAGGTGTATTGCCCTTTTCCCGCTTCCAGGCTATTCCACGTGATTTCCTTCCATTTCCATTTGATGCAACTCATGCGTTTCAGAATCCACTCTATCCTAATGCGGTTATCTCACTTAATACACTACTTCAACATACGTCATCCGTCACGGAGGCGGGATTTAACGCAGGGACCGCCCAAACGCCAGGACCTGTAATGTCTATTTCATCATTTGTTGAAGCTATTATGGCGAATGGCGGGGCAAATGGCATCTGGGGAACCGCACAACCAGGACTCGCTAGCAGTTATCAGTATTCACGAGTAAATACAGCTCTCGTTACGTATATACTGGAAAAGGTACTTGTGAAACTTAACAACCCCGTAACTTCACTGGCAACATTTCTGCAAAACACATTTATTGCTCCTATGGGACTACGAGGAACATTTCTCGTGGATACAACAGGCGCAGCACCAACACCAAGTTATCCACCGAATAGCGTTTCATTATTATCCTCACAGGCTGTACAAGATGTCACAAATGATGGAACGGCAGTCCCTACATCAGTGCTTATTCACGCCGCCTACGCCTCAGACTATATGTACTATACCACTGTAACAGATCTTGCAAAACTCGCCAGTGAACTTTTTCTCGGTGGTCAATTTGCCAATATTGGTCAGATGCTGCGGAATGATACCATTACCCTTATCAGCAGCGGTAATAGTAATAGTAATAGTATGCCAGGCGTAGTCACACGTTCATTGGGTGTATACAGTTTTGACCCCGCCAAACTCTGTGAGGTGGCTTCGCTCGGTGATGCCTGTCAATTTAGCCGTGATGTACAATTGTATGGATGGATTGTTGGGGGTGAATATAATCAAGTCGCACTGCTCTGCACGGAGGAAAAGTGTGTGGCGGCGGAGGTGAGTTTTCCCTCATCCACCACCACAACATTTTCACGCCTCGTAAAACTCGCTGTTGCCTCTTTGGTGCAGGAAAAACCCCCACTCGAAGGGGAACGATTGTATGGTTTGTACGTTTTCATTGGTGTTATTGCGACTATTATTGTGGTGATTGTCTTCAGTTATCTGACGGATTATGTGATTCAACCCGCACGAGCAGCGGCACCGCTTCCGGTAAACAAAAGTGCATTACCAATGAATACTACGGCAACAGAAGAGGTGGCGGGAACGATGGAGACAGAAGAGTTAAATAATATGCAAGGCGTTTCACCGCCTGTTCGACGCCTAGATATGTATGACTAAGAGGAATGAGAGGCAGTTAACGTTTTCTTTTTTCATTATTTTCTTTTTTTTTCATTTTGCCATCTTTTGTGTTATTTATTTAATGTCTCTTTTTCTTACTTGTGATTGTTCTTGGTTAATGTTACAAGCAGAATTGTGAACGGACTAAACTGTGGGACGAAGGTATCTCACTTTACTGCAGTGTAGCGTCAAGTAGGTATGAAAAAGTTTACATATTATATGCATTTGTATGAGAAAGGTGTACAGAGAGATATCCACAAATTAACAACAACAACAATAGTAAAAACGAAAAAAGAAACAAAGTGAAAAAGATAAAAGAAATTGGAGTTCTTGACGAATGGGATAAAGAAAAACCATACACGCGTCTTGTAGAATTCTGCAACGGTTTTCTGTTGTTATATGAAAAAGTAATACAGTGAGAAAAAGGGAGTATCTGTTATATTTTGTTTATGTGTATCGAACTTACCAACCACAGCTTGTATGCTGTCCTTCATTTTTCCCCCTTTATAAGAGAGGTAGAAAAAAAAAAAGAATCAACGAGGGAACACGAAGAAAAAAGAAGGAAAAGGAATAAAAAACCAAAAGAATATAAATATGGAAAATGTCTCTTTTTTTTTCCTTCTCTCTTTTTTCATTCTTCTCTCACATTTACCCTGCACATATGTACATAGTGACTGTTGTGAATCTGCATCTCCCAGCATCTATCACTCTCCGAATGTCTGTGCTGCACTAAGACCTATAAACTGCAACGAAGTCAAAGAAGAATACATCTAACCATATTATATATATATATATATATATATATATATATATATATATACATTTAGTTTATGCGCTTGCGTCTACATAAATGGAAGAGGTCTTGCTGGCTTTTTCTTCCTCTTGTGATGATGATGCTAACAATCTACATTTTAAATCTATTGCCTTCTTTTGATGATGATACCGAGAAAACTGGTGGTGTCTCCATATCACGTGTTATAGTGGTGGAACCTGGTTCCAATATCATCACCAATCCTATTAGTGGAAAAAAAAAAGGAATAAAAAAATATATTGCAAGACCACATCATCCTTATGCGAAGGGAAACAAACAAGAAAAACAGCAGAGACCACAACAACAACAACAACAGGTATTTAAGAGAGAGAAACCTTTCCTTGCTAGTGAGGTCAGTGAAAGACCAGGGTGTTGTCTTCATTGGCAATTCTTAAGGGCACAAGGACATCAATTGGGCAGTTCTTATGATGTTTGGCCCTATAATGAAATTCTTGGGAATATTTCGACATTAAAAACATTGTCTGTTAACAGTAGTAAAAGTAATTCAACAAAGCGTTCTTATATGTTGTTATTGTCACAAGTGCATAAAAACAATGAAAATAAATCTGATGTACCTATAGTACGTCGTGTGCGTCCCATAGTGGTATTACCAGGAGTAAGTGTAGAGCCTTCCAGCTGTGCTATGTACCGTAGCGAAAATGAGAAACTACTATTGTCACTTCAAGTAACACCACTGAATTTTTCACTTGCGAGGGAACTTCTTACGGTGCTTCGGGGTGTAGAAGTAAATAGTAAACATACAACAACTACGACATTTCCTGGAATAGTTACAAGTGGCATTGGACCAGATTGGTTTGAAGGTACATTATTGTTGCAAAATAAAAAGAAGGAGAATATGCGAGTAGTACCTCTTCTCTTTCGATTCAATAGAGAATATTGTGTCTATGAAGGTCCTTCTATTGATGTTGGCGTGCCTGCTGCAAGACTCACACTCTGGGTAGATCATCTCTACTGGGAATACAACGCCCTCCGTGAGATGAAAGAAGGTGTACAAATATTATTCCAAGGACACCGTGTTGCACCTCTACCAATGAACTCAGCAGAAACACATATATGTATAGTTCAGGGAGAGTGGTCGGCGAAAGAAGAAGTACTATATGTGGAAGGCATGGCAGTGGAAAAGTCTTGTCAGCATAGTGGTGAAGGTGAGTATAGTTTAACTCCTATTCCCATTGCAACGGGTAAACTTGACAAAGATTTTGTCTGGCCAACATGGTTATCCATTGGGAAAGACCCAGTTAATAATTATGCAAGTCATCCCATATATAAAGGTTATTTCTTTCGATACTACGCCGGACCGCGGAGAAAAACCTATGGGATGTGGCCGCAATACACTTTAGATCGTATGGGACGTATGAATTTTGGTATGGTATTTGAATGGCGTAGTGGAGTGGGAGATTTGCCTGTCATGGAATCACATAGTGCTCTTCGTGGGAATGGACACTTCCTTCTTCCAACATTTGTGCGACAGCCATCACTTGAAGAGGATAACGTTTCTTCTCCTTCATTTTCTGTTTCTGCTGTAAAGATGATGGATCAAAAAGAACCTCCATCGGTGACAGAGTTACTGTATAATCGTAGAATCTACTTTATTGGTGATAGTCATATACGCCTCACCTTTTATGCTTTGTTATCCCGATTTAACGTAACATATCCACTAAGTAGAATCTGGCGTGATGCTCGTACTGATCGAATACCCTCTCAAGACATTACTATTTCCTTTCTTCCATCTAATTATCTCAATCTCAGTGATCGTGGAGTCATGAATGCACTGCGGGACCCTAAAGCAGTGCTGGTAGTGGGAGTTGGGCAGCACCAGTCGACGGACTGTTGGTCTGTGGAACGTCATTATCATTACGTGAAAGATGTCATTGGTAGAATTATTTCTGCCCCTTATCAATTTTCTACAAATAAAAATAGTTCACATATATTAGAGCGTGATGAAAGGTTGATTATATGGTTGGGTGTGCCAGCGATGCCACAAAACAAATACATACAGGCTCCTAGACCATTTGGTAAGAATCAGAAAGATTGTCGCAACAATGCCAGACATCTCTTGTATTCCTTAGCAGAATATCACGCTTTGCAGGAATGGATACAGCAAATTGGTAATAAGTACAATACGTCAAGTCACCCCATTATGAATTTAACTACTACTGCTACTACTACTACTGTCAATAACGGAGGGAATTCAACAATAAATGTCATCAGTTCGTCGTCCTTTCTTGAATCATGCAGCAATATGTCGCGAGCAACAAAGATCGACAACTTTTCTTCAGTATCACAGGGCTTGCGTATTCGTTTTCTCGATTACTTTGCGCTATCATACGGGATGCAGCACACAACAATGGATGGAGTTCACTACTTAACATGGGTTAGGGAGTCTTGCGTTGATGCTCTGCTGGGTGTACTGCGTGAGATGAAGACACCGCTCTGTTCGTAGGAGTAATTCCTCTTCACCAATGCGCACCAGTCACGTACCAAATGTGTGGGGAGGATCAATAAAGGTACAAAAAAGAAGAAAAAAAAAACGTGCGTCGTAAGTAGACCACAATTACGTATGACTGCAACTCCTCTTGGCATATACTTCACAAACAAAAAAAAACTGAGAATGTATACCGAACATAAACTCATTTAAACCCAACCAAAATGTCTCATAAAGGCGTGTGAGAGAAAAAGAAAAGTTTCATTTCCTTCAGTTTGCTTCGTTTTTTTTTTTTTCATTTCGTAAAAATCAGTTTATAAAATTAATAGGTTAAACAATTGGGCGAATTTCTTTACTTAATTAACAAACATTATGTTTCACTACCGCTATCGTCAATGGAAGTATACTAACAAAAAATACAAAGACACTACATTTGCGTTTTGTGACAACATTAATGTACAATCAAATTGTATCAATTAATATATAAACCATACAATAAAAACAAATGACTTATACAATTCCTACAAAAAGACAGTAAAAACGACAATCTCTCTATACATATCATACAACAAAACAAAAAAAAGGGGAATTAAATCACGCTGACTAAGGAAACAGAAATTAAAACCCACCATCCTCACTAACGCACCATTTAAGACAAACCAGTGTCTCCCTGTGTCTGGCGGCGGTTCGGCCACCGTCACGTGCTCGGCGAAGACTCTCAATCAGGAGTACTTCCCGCTGAGCAGCGACTGCAGAGGTCCTTCGATACCAGCCTCAGCCCCGCTGAACCAATGCCTGCAAGGGCATGACGGGTACGTGGAGTTCTTCTGTGGGAGCAATGTCTCTGCCAAGGTGGCTCGCCTGTACAGGCACCAGTAAGTTCCCCCCTTTTTTTTTATTGCTAATGTAATTATTTTCTTTTGTTTCTTCAGGCGAGCGGTGCAAATAGTGCAAAGTGGGAAGGGTTTTTGAGCAAGATAAAATGGGTGCTGTACCGAATGGGTAATATTTTCAGAGCTATATCCGTCTCAGCCACGCGTGTGTCTTTCATATGTTTATATATATATGGCCTTCCTGTACTGCGTTGGGTGACCCCATGTGGCTCTTCTTGCCGCGGTGCTGCATGGCGGTGCGTCACGCCCTGCATTGCTTGTTGTTTGCCTGCCTCTTTTTGAATTTCCTTATTTGTTTTCCCTTTTCGAATTGTGAGATCCAAACATTTGTATTGCAAAGGTACAAGATAAGAAGAAGACGAAAGCAAACGAACGTACAAGCCGACACCGTGAAGATGAACCACACCCTGGTGTCTTTGGCTGCTTTGGCCATCGTCCTGTGCACCATTCCCGCTGCGATGGCAAGCATGCGTGCAGACGACACTCTGGCATCGAAGTTTGCGGCCTTCAAGCAGAAGTACGGCAAGGTGTACGGGGACGCTGCTGAGGAGGCGTACCGCCTGCGCGTGTTCAAGGAGAACCTTGCGCTTGCGGAGCTGGAGGCGAAGGCGAACCCGCACGCAATGTTCGGCGTGACACGTTTCTCTGACCTCACGCGTGAGGAGTTCCGTCAGCGCTACATCAATGGTGAGGCGCACTTCAAGATGGCGAGGAGGCGTCTGCGGACACCAGTGGAGGTGCCTGCCGGGAGTGCGCCCGCGCAGGTGGACTGGCGCACGAAGGGCGCCGTGACGCCAGTGAAGGACCAGGGCAGCTGCGGCTCTTGCTGGGCCTTCTCCGCCATTGGCAGCATCGAGGGGCAGTGGCACATGGCCGGCAACCAATTGACACGCCTGTCGGAACAGCTGCTTGTGTCCTGTGACACCGTGGACTACGGCTGCAATGGCGGTCTGATGGACAACGCCTTCAAGTGGCTTGTGGACTCGAACGGCGGCAAAGTGTACAAGGAGGACAGCTATCCCTACGTCTCTGGCTCTGGCCAAACACCCGCATGCTCGACAAGCGAACACGAGGTTGGTGCGACAGTCACCGGCTACGTGGACTTGCCACAAGATGAGGACAAGATGGCGGCATGGGTTGCTGCTAATGGCCCCCTTGCTGTCGCTGTCGACGCCAACAGCTTCCTGTCGTATATGAGTGGTGTACTGACGAACTGTCAAGCGGATCAGTTGAACCATGGCGTGCTTGTTGTCGGCTACGACGACAGCAGCAATCCACCGTACTGGATCATTAAGAACTCGTGGGGTGTGTCCTGGGGTGAGGAGGGCTACATCCGCGTCGCAAAGGGGACGAACCAGTGTCTCATCAACCAGTACCCCACCACTGCAGTGGTAGGTGAAGCGCCCGGACCCACTCCCAACAGCACCACCACCACCACTACCACTACCACAAGCGCCCCACAGCCGTCCACCTTTGTGCAGATGGAGTGCAAAGACAGTGCGTGCACCGAATCATGCACCCGCGTCACCTTCAACACAAACCAGTGTCTCCCTGTGTCTGGCGGCGGTTCGGCCACCGTCACGTGCTCGGCGAAGACTCTCAATCAGGAGTACTTCCCGCTGAGCAGCGACTGCAGCGGTCCTTCGATACCAGCCTCAGCCCCGCTGAACCAATGCCTGCAAGGGCATGACGGGTACGTGGAGTTCTTCTGTGGGAGCAATGTCTCTGCCAAGGTAGCTCGCCTGTACAGGCACCAGTAAGTTCCCCCCTTTTTTTTATTGCTAATGTAATTATTTTCTTTTGTTTCTTCAGGCGAGCGGTGCAAATAGTGCAAAGTGGGAAGGGTTTTTGAGCAAGATAAAATGGGTGCTGTACCGAATGGGTAATATTTTCAGAGCTATATCCGTCTCAGCCACGCGTGTGTCTTTCATATGTTTATATATATATGGCCTTCCTGTACTGCGTTGGGTGACCCCATGTGGCTCTTCTTGCCGCGGTGCTGCATGGCGGTGCGTCACGCCCTGCATTGCTTGTTGTTTGCCTGCCTCTTTTTGAATTTCCTTATTTGTTTTCCCTTTTCGAATTGTGAGATCCAAACATTTGTATTGCAAAGGTACAAGATAAGAAGAAGACGAAAGCAAACGAACGTACAAGCCGACACCGTGAAGATGAACCACACCCTGGTGTCTTTGGCTGCTTTGGCCATCGTCCTGTGCACCATTCCCGCTGCGATGGCAAGCATGCGTGCAGACGACACTCTGGCATCGAAGTTTGCGGCCTTCAAGCAGAAGTACGGCAAGGTGTACGGGGACGCTGCTGAGGAGGCGTACCGCCTGCGCGTGTTCAAGGAGAACCTTGCGCTTGCGGAGCTGGAGGCGAAGGCGAACCCGCACGCAATGTTCGGCGTGACACGTTTCTCTGACCTCACGCGTGAGGAGTTCCGTCAGCGCTACATCAATGGTGAGGCGCACTTCAAGATGGCGAGGAGGCGTCTGCGGACACCAGTGGAGGTGCCTGCCGGGAGTGCGCCCGCGCAGGTGGACTGGCGCACGAAGGGCGCCGTGACGCCAGTGAAGGACCAGGGCAGCTGCGGCTCTTGCTGGGCCTTCTCCGCCATTGGCAGCATCGAGGGGCAGTGGCACATGGCCGGCAACCAATTGACACGCCTGTCGGAACAGCTGCTTGTGTCCTGTGACACCGTGGACTACGGCTGCAATGGCGGTCTGATGGACAACGCCTTCAAGTGGCTTGTGGACTCGAACGGCGGCAAAGTGTACAAGGAGGACAGCTATCCCTACGTCTCTGGCTCTGGCCAAACACCCGCATGCTCGACAAGCGAACACGAGGTTGGTGCGACAGTCACCGGCTACGTGGACTTGCCACAAGATGAGGACAAGATGGCGGCATGGGTTGCTGCTAATGGCCCCCTTGCTGTCGCTGTCGACGCCAACAGCTTCCTGTCGTATATGAGTGGTGTACTGACGAACTGTCAAGCGGATCAGTTGAACCATGGCGTGCTTGTTGTCGGCTACGACGACAGCAGCAATCCACCGTACTGGATCATTAAGAACTCGTGGGGTGTGTCCTGGGGTGAGGAGGGCTACATCCGCGTCGCAAAGGGGACGAACCAGTGTCTCATCAACCAGTACCCCACCACTGCAGTGGTAGGTGAAGCGCCCGGACCCACTCCCAACAGCACCACCACCACCACTACCACTACCACAAGCGCCCCACAGCCGTCCACCTTTGTGCAGATGGAGTGCAAAGACAGTGCGTGCACCGAATCATGCACCCGCGTCACCTTCAACACAAACCAGTGTCTCCCTGTGTCTGGCGGCGGTTCGGCCACCGTCACGTGCTCGGCGAAGACTCTCAATCAGGAGTACTTCCCGCTGAGCAGCGACTGCAGCGGTCCTTCGATACCAGCCTCAGCCCCGCTGAACCAATGCCTGCAAGGGCATGACGGGTACGTGGAGTTCTTCTGTGGGAGCAATGTCTCTGCCAAGGTGGCTCGCCTGTACAGGCACCAGTAAGTTCCCCCCTTTTTTATTGCTAATGTAATTATTTTCTTTTGTTTCTTCAGGCGAGCGGTGCAAATAGTGCAAAGTGGGAAGGGTTTTTGAGCAAGATAAAATGGGTGCTGTACCGAATGGGTAATATTTTCAGAGCTATATCCGTCTCAGCCACGCGTGTGTCTTTCATATGTTTATATATATATGGCCTTCCTGTACTGCGTTGGGTGACCCCATGTGGCTCTTCTTGCCGCGGTGCTGCATGGCGGTGCGTCACGCCCTGCATTGCTTGTTGTTTGCCTGCCTCTTTTTGAATTTCCTTATTTGTTTTCCCTTTTCGAATTGTGAGATCCAAACATTTGTATTGCAAAGGTACAAGATAAGAAGAAGACGAAAGCAAACGAACGTACAAGCCGACACCGTGAAGATGAACCACACCCTGGTGTCTTTGGCTGCTTTGGCCATCGTCCTGTGCACCATTCCCGCTGCGATGGCAAGCATGCGTGCAGACGACACTCTGGCATCGAAGTTTGCGGCCTTCAAGCAGAAGTACGGCAAGGTGTACGGGGACGCTGCTGAGGAGGCGTACCGCCTGCGCGTGTTCAAGGAGAACCTTGCGCTTGCGGAGCTGGAGGCGAAGGCGAACCCGCACGCAATGTTCGGCGTGACACGTTTCTCTGACCTCACGCGTGAGGAGTTCCGTCAGCGCTACATCAATGGTGAGGCGCACTTCAAGATGGCGAGGAGGCGTCTGCGGACACCAGTGGAGGTGCCTGCCGGGAGTGCGCCCGCGCAGGTGGACTGGCGCACGAAGGGCGCCGTGACGCCAGTGAAGGACCAGGGCAGCTGCGGCTCTTGCTGGGCCTTCTCCGCCATTGGCAGCATCGAGGGGCAGTGGCACATGGCCGGCAACCAATTGACACGCCTGTCGGAACAGCTGCTTGTGTCCTGTGACACCGTGGACTACGGCTGCAATGGCGGTCTGATGGACAACGCCTTCAAGTGGCTTGTGGACTCGAACGGCGGCAAAGTGTACAAGGAGGACAGCTATCCCTACGTCTCTGGCTCTGGCCAAACACCCGCATGCTCGACAAGCGAACACGAGGTTGGTGCGACAGTCACCGGCTACGTGGACTTGCCACAAGATGAGGACAAGATGGCGGCATGGGTTGCTGCTAATGGCCCCCTTGCTGTCGCTGTCGACGCCAACAGCTTCCTGTCGTATATGAGTGGTGTACTGACGAACTGTCAAGCGGATCAGTTGAACCATGGCGTGCTTGTTGTCGGCTACGACGACAGCAGCAATCCACCGTACTGGATCATTAAGAACTCGTGGGGTGTGTCCTGGGGTGAGGAGGGCTACATCCGCGTCGCAAAGGGGACGAACCAGTGTCTCATCAACCAGTACCCCACCACTGCAGTGGTAGGTGAAGCGCCCGGACCCACTCCCAACAGCACCACCACCACCACTACCACTACCACAAGCGCCCCACAGCCGTCCACCTTTGTGCAGATGGAGTGCAAAGACAGTGCGTGCACCGAATCATGCACCCGCGTCACCTTCAACACAAACCAGTGTCTCCCTGTGTCTGGCGGCGGTTCGGCCACCGTCACGTGCTCGGCGAAGACTCTCAATCAGGAGTACTTCCCGCTGAGCAGCGACTGCAGCGGTCCTTCGATACCAGCCTCAGCCCCGCTGAACCAATGCCTGCAAGGGCATGACGGGTACGTGGAGTTCTTCTGTGGGAGCAATGTCTCTGCCAAGGTGGCTCGCCTGTACAGGCACCAGTAAGTTCCCCCCTTTTTTTTTTTATTGCTAATGTAATTATTTTCTTTTGTTTCTTCAGGCGAGCGGTGCAAATAGTGCAAAGTGGGAAGGGTTTTTGAGCAAGATAAAATGGGTGCTGTACCGAATGGGTAATATTTTCAGAGCTATATCCGTCTCAGCCACGCGTGTGTCTTTCATATGTTTATATATATATGGCCTTCCTGTACTGCGTTGGGTGACCCCATGTGGCTCTTCTTGCCGCGGTGCTGCATGGCGGTGCGTCACGCCCTGCATTGCTTGTTGTTTGCCTGCCTCTTTTTGAATTTCCTTATTTGTTTTCCCTTTTCGAATTGTGAGATCCAAACATTTGTATTGCAAAGGTACAAGATAAGAAGAAGACGAAAGCAAACGAACGTACAAGCCGACACCGTGAAGATGAACCACACCCTGGTGTCTTTGGCTGCTTTGGCCATCGTCCTGTGCACCATTCCCGCTGCGATGGCAAGCATGCGTGCAGACGACACTCTGGCATCGAAGTTTGCGGCCTTCAAGCAGAAGTACGGCAAGGTGTACGGGGACGCTGCTGAGGAGGCGTACCGCCTGCGCGTGTTCAAGGAGAACCTTGCGCTTGCGGAGCTGGAGGCGAAGGCGAACCCGCACGCAATGTTCGGCGTGACACGTTTCTCTGACCTCACGCGTGAGGAGTTCCGTCAGCGCTACATCAATGGTGAGGCGCACTTCAAGATGGCGAGGAGGCGTCTGCGGACACCAGTGGAGGTGCCTGCCGGGAGTGCGCCCGCGCAGGTGGACTGGCGCACGAAGGGCGCCGTGACGCCAGTGAAGGACCAGGGCAGCTGCGGCTCTTGCTGGGCCTTCTCCGCCATTGGCAGCATCGAGGGGCAGTGGCACATGGCCGGCAACCAATTGACACGCCTGTCGGAACAGCTGCTTGTGTCCTGTGACACCGTGGACTACGGCTGCAATGGCGGTCTGATGGACAACGCCTTCAAGTGGCTTGTGGACTCGAACGGCGGCAAAGTGTACAAGGAGGACAGCTATCCCTACGTCTCTGGCTCTGGCCAAACACCCGCATGCTCGACAAGCGAACACGAGGTTGGTGCGACAGTCACCGGCTACGTGGACTTGCCACAAGATGAGGACAAGATGGCGGCATGGGTTGCTGCTAATGGCCCCCTTGCTGTCGCTGTCGACGCCAACAGCTTCCTGTCGTATATGAGTGGTGTACTGACGAACTGTCAAGCGGATCAGTTGAACCATGGCGTGCTTGTTGTCGGCTACGACGACAGCAGCAATCCACCGTACTGGATCATTAAGAACTCGTGGGGTGTGTCCTGGGGTGAGGAGGGCTACATCCGCGTCGCAAAGGGGACGAACCAGTGTCTCATCAACCAGTACCCCACCACTGCAGTGGTAGGTGAAGCGCCCGGACCCACTCCCAACAGCACCACCACCACCACTACCACTACCACAAGCGCCCCACAGCCGTCCACCTTTGTGCAGATGGAGTGCAAAGACAGTGCGTGCACCGAATCATGCACCCGCGTCACCTTCAACACAAACCAGTGTCTCCCTGTGTCTGGCGGCGGTTCGGCCACCGTCACGTGCTCGGCGAAGACTCTCAATCAGGAGTACTTCCCGCTGAGCAGCGACTGCAGCGGTCCTTCGATACCAGCCTCAGCCCCGCTGAACCAATGCCTGCAAGGGCATGACGGGTACGTGGAGTTCTTCTGTGGGAGCAATGTCTCTGCCAAGGTGGCTCGCCTGTACAGGCACCAGTAAGTTCCCCCCTTTTTTTTATTGCTAATGTAATTATTTTCTTTTGTTTCTTCAGGCGAGCGGTGCAAATAGTGCAAAGTGGGAAGGGTTTTTGAGCAAGATAAAATGGGTGCTGTACCGAATGGGTAATATTTTCAGAGCTATATCCGTCTCAGCCACGCGTGTGTCTTTCATATGTTTATATATATATGGCCTTCCTGTACTGCGTTGGGGACCCCATGTGG
The DNA here is from genome assembly GCF_022059095.1 of Trypanosoma melophagium. Lineage (NCBI taxonomy): Eukaryota > Euglenozoa > Kinetoplastea > Trypanosomatida > Trypanosomatidae > Trypanosoma > Trypanosoma melophagium. The sequence continues at coordinate 574,295 of NW_027125152.1, read as the reverse complement.
CTCTTCTTGCCGCGGTGCTGCACGGCGGTGCGTCACGCCCTGCATTGCTTGTTGTTTGCCTGCCTCTTTTTGAATTTCCTTATTTGTTTTCCCTTTTCGAATTGTGAGATCCAAACATTTGTATTGCAAAGGTACAAGATAAGAAGAAGACGAAAGCAAACGAACGTACAAGCCGACACCGTGAAGATGAACCACACCCTGGTGTCTTTGGCTGCTTTGGCCATCGTCCTGTGCACCATTCCCGCTGCGATGGCAAGCATGCGTGCAGACGACACTCTGGCATCGAAGTTTGCGGCCTTCAAGCAGAAGTACGGCAAGGTGTACGGGGACGCTGCTGAGGAGGCGTACCGCCTGCGCGTGTTCAAGGAGAACCTTGCGCTTGCGGAGCTGGAGGCGAAGGCGAACCCGCACGCAATGTTCGGCGTGACACGTTTCTCTGACCTCACGCGTGAGGAGTTCCGTCAGCGCTACATCAATGGTGAGGCGCACTTCAAGATGGCGAGGAGGCGTCTGCGGACACCAGTGGAGGTGCCTGCCGGGAGTGCGCCCGCGCAGGTGGACTGGCGCACGAAGGGCGCCGTGACGCCAGTGAAGGACCAGGGCAGCTGCGGCTCTTGCTGGGCCTTCTCCGCCATTGGCAGCATCGAGGGGCAGTGGCACATGGCCGGCAACCAATTGACACGCCTGTCGGAACAGCTGCTTGTGTCCTGTGACACCGTGGACTACGGCTGCAATGGCGGTCTGATGGACAACGCCTTCAAGTGGCTTGTGGACTCGAACGGCGGCAAAGTGTACAAGGAGGACAGCTATCCCTACGTCTCTGGCTCTGGCCAAACACCCGCATGCTCGACAAGCGAACACGAGGTTGGTGCGACAGTCACCGGCTACGTGGACTTGCCACAAGATGAGGACAAGATGGCGGCATGGGTTGCTGCTAATGGCCCCCTTGCTGTCGCTGTCGACGCCAACAGCTTCCTGTCGTATATGAGTGGTGTACTGACGAACTGTCAAGCGGATCAGTTGAACCATGGCGTGCTTGTTGTCGGCTACGACGACAGCAGCAATCCACCGTACTGGATCATTAAGAACTCGTGGGGTGTGTCCTGGGGTGAGGAGGGCTACATCCGCGTCGCAAAGGGGACGAACCAGTGTCTCATCAACCAGTACCCCACCACTGCAGTGGTAGGTGAAGCGCCCGGACCCACTCCCAACAGCACCACCACCACCACTACCACTACCACAAGCGCCCCACAGCCGTCCACCTTTGTGCAGATGGAGTGCAAAGACAGTGCGTGCACCGAATCATGCACCCGCGTCACCTTCAACACAAACCAGTGTCTCCCTGTGTCTGGCGGCGGTTCGGCCACCGTCACGTGCTCGGCGAAGACTCTCAATCAGGAGTACTTCCCGCTGAGCAGCGACTGCAGCGGTCCTTCGATACCAGCCTCAGCCCCGCTGAACCAATGCCTGCAAGGGCATGACGGGTACGTGGAGTTCTTCTGTGGGAGCAATGTCTCTGCCAAGGTGGCTCGCCTGTACAGGCACCAGTAAGTTCCCCCCTTTTTTTTATTGCTAATGTAATTATTTTCTTTTGTTTCTTCAGGCGAGCGGTGCAAATAGTGCAAAGTGGGAAGGGTTTTTGAGCAAGATAAAATGGGTGCTGTACCGAATGGGTAATATTTTTAGAGCTATATCCGTCTCAGCCACGCGTGTGTCTTTCATATGTTTATATATATATGGCCTTCCTGTACTGCGTTGGGTGACCCCATGTGGCTCTTCTTGCCGCGGTGCTGCATGGCGGTGCGTCACGCCCTGCATTGCTTGTTGTTTGCCTGCCTCTTTTTGAATTTCCTTATTTGTTTTCCCTTTTCGAATTGTGAGATCCAAACATTTGTATTGCAAAGGTACAAGATAAGAAGAAGACGAAAGCAAACGAACGTACAAGCCGACACCGTGAAGATGAACCACACCCTGGTGTCTTTGGCTGCTTTGGCCATCGTCCTGTGCACCATTCCCGCTGCGATGGCAAGCATGCGTGCAGACGACACTCTGGCATCGAAGTTTGCGGCCTTCAAGCAGAAGTACGGCAAGGTGTACGGGGACGCTGCTGAGGAGGCGTACCGCCTGCGCGTGTTCAAGGAGAACCTTGCGCTTGCGGAGCTGGAGGCGAAGGCGAACCCGCACGCAATGTTCGGCGTGACACGTTTCTCTGACCTCACGCGTGAGGAGTTCCGTCAGCGCTACATCAATGGTGAGGCGCACTTCAAGATGGCGAGGAGGCGTCTGCGGACACCAGTGGAGGTGCCTGCCGGGAGTGCGCCCGCGCAGGTGGACTGGCGCACGAAGGGCGCCGTGACGCCAGTGAAGGACCAGGGCAGCTGCGGCTCTTGCTGGGCCTTCTCCGCCATTGGCAGCATCGAGGGGCAGTGGCACATGGCCGGCAACCAATTGACACGCCTGTCGGAACAGCTGCTTGTGTCCTGTGACACCGTGGACTACGGCTGCAATGGCGGTCTGATGGACAACGCCTTCAAGTGGCTTGTGGACTCGAACGGCGGCAAAGTGTACAAGGAGGACAGCTATCCCTACGTCTCTGGCTCTGGCCAAACACCCGCATGCTCGACAAGCGAACACGAGGTTGGTGCGACAGTCACCGGCTACGTGGACTTGCCACAAGATGAGGACAAGATGGCGGCATGGGTTGCTGCTAATGGCCCCCTTGCTGTCGCTGTCGACGCCAACAGCTTCCTGTCGTATATGAGTGGTGTACTGACGAACTGTCAAGCGGATCAGTTGAACCATGGCGTGCTTGTTGTCGGCTACGACGACAGCAGCAATCCACCGTACTGGATCATTAAGAACTCGTGGGGTGTGTCCTGGGGTGAGGAGGGCTACATCCGCGTCGCAAAGGGGACGAACCAGTGTCTCATCAACCAGTACCCCACCACTGCAGTGGTAGGTGAAGCGCCCGGACCCACTCCCAACAGCACCACCACCACCACTACCACTACCACAAGCGCCCCACAGCCGTCCACCTTTGTGCAGATGGAGTGCAAAGACAGTGCGTGCACCGAATCATGCACCCGCGTCACCTTCAACACAAACCAGTGTCTCCCTGTGTCTGGCGGCGGTTCGGCCACCGTCACGTGCTCGGCGAAGACTCTCAATCAGGAGTACTTCCCGCTGAGCAGCGACTGCAGCGGTCCTTCGATACCAGCCTCAGCCCCGCTGAACCAATGCCTGCAAGGGCATGACGGGTACGTGGAGTTCTTCTGTGGGAGCAATGTCTCTGCCAAGGTGGCTCGCCTGTACAGGCACCAGTAAGTTCCCCCCTTTTTTTTATTGCTAATGTAATTATTTTCTTTTGTTTCTTCAGGCGAGCGGTGCAAATAGTGCAAAGTGGGAAGGGTTTTTGAGCAAGATAAAATGGGTGCTGTACCGAATGGGTAATATTTTCAGAGCTATATCCGTCTCAGCCACGCGTGTGTCTTTCATATGTTTATATATATATGGCCTTCCTGTACTGCGTTGGGTGACCCCATGTGGCTCTTCTTGCCGCGGTGCTGCATGGCGGTGCGTCACGCCCTGCATTGCTTGTTGTTTGCCTGCCTCTTTTTGAATTTCCTTATTTGTTTTCCCTTTTCGAATTGTGAGATCCAAACATTTGTATTGCAAAGGTACAAGATAAGAAGAAGACGAAAGCAAACGAACGTACAAGCCGACACCGTGAAGATGAACCACACCCTGGTGTCTTTGGCTGCTTTGGCCATCGTCCTGTGCACCATTCCCGCTGCGATGGCAAGCATGCGTGCAGACGACACTCTGGCATCGAAGTTTGCGGCCTTCAAGCAGAAGTACGGCAAGGTGTACGGGGACGCTGCTGAGGAGGCGTACCGCCTGCGCGTGTTCAAGGAGAACCTTGCGCTTGCGGAGCTGGAGGCGAAGGCGAACCCGCACGCAATGTTCGGCGTGACACGTTTCTCTGACCTCACGCGTGAGGAGTTCCGTCAGCGCTACATCAATGGTGAGGCGCACTTCAAGATGGCGAGGAGGCGTCTGCGGACACCAGTGGAGGTGCCTGCCGGGAGTGCGCCCGCGCAGGTGGACTGGCGCACGAAGGGCGCCGTGACGCCAGTGAAGGACCAGGGCAGCTGCGGCTCTTGCTGGGCCTTCTCCGCCATTGGCAGCATCGAGGGGCAGTGGCACATGGCCGGCAACCAATTGACACGCCTGTCGGAACAGCTGCTTGTGTCCTGTGACACCGTGGACTACGGCTGCAATGGCGGTCTGATGGACAACGCCTTCAAGTGGCTTGTGGACTCGAACGGCGGCAAAGTGTACAAGGAGGACAGCTATCCCTACGTCTCTGGCTCTGGCCAAACACCCGCATGCTCGACAAGCGAACACGAGGTTGGTGCGACAGTCACCGGCTACGTGGACTTGCCACAAGATGAGGACAAGATGGCGGCATGGGTTGCTGCTAATGGCCCCCTTGCTGTCGCTGTCGACGCCAACAGCTTCCTGTCGTATATGAGTGGTGTACTGACGAACTGTCAAGCGGATCAGTTGAACCATGGCGTGCTTGTTGTCGGCTACGACGACAGCAGCAATCCACCGTACTGGATCATTAAGAACTCGTGGGGTGTGTCCTGGGGTGAGGAGGGCTACATCCGCGTCGCAAAGGGGACGAACCAGTGTCTCATCAACCAGTACCCCACCACTGCAGTGGTAGGTGAAGCGCCCGGACCCACTCCCAACAGCACCACCACCACCACTACCACTACCACAAGCGCCCCACAGCCGTCCACCTTTGTGCAGATGGAGTGCAAAGACAGTGCGTGCACCGAATCATGCACCCGCGTCACCTTCAACACAAACCAGTGTCTCCCTGTGTCTGGCGGCGGTTCGGCCACCGTCACGTGCTCGGCGAAGACTCTCAATCAGGAGTACTTCCCGCTGAGCAGCGACTGCAGCGGTCCTTCGATACCAGCCTCAGCCCCGCTGAACCAATGCCTGCAAGGGCATGACGGGTACGTGGAGTTCTTCTGTGGGAGCAATGTCTCTGCCAAGGTGGCTCGCCTGTACAGGCACCAGTAAGTTCCCCCCTTTTTTTTATTGCTAATGTAATTATTTTCTTTTGTTTCTTCAGGCGAGCGGTGCAAATAGTGCAAAGTGGGAAGGGTTTTTGAGCAAGATAAAATGGGTGCTGTACCGAATGGGTAATATTTTCAGAGCTATATCCGTCTCAGCCACGCGTGTGTCTTTCATATGTTTATATATATATGGCCTTCCTGTACTGCGTTGGGTGACCCCATGTGGCTCTTCTTGCCGCGGTGCTGCATGGCGGTGCGTCACGCCCTGCATTGCTTGTTGTTTGCCTGCCTCTTTTTGAATTTCCTTATTTGTTTTCCCTTTTCGAATTGTGAGATCCAAACATTTGTATTGCAAAGGTACAAGATAAGAAGAAGACGAAAGCAAACGAACGTACAAGCCGACACCGTGAAGATGAACCACACCCTGGTGTCTTTGGCTGCTTTGGCCATCGTCCTGTGCACCATTCCCGCTGCGATGGCAAGCATGCGTGCAGACGACACTCTGGCATCGAAGTTTGCGGCCTTCAAGCAGAAGTACGGCAAGGTGTACGGGGACGCTGCTGAGGAGGCGTACCGCCTGCGCGTGTTCAAGGAGAACCTTGCGCTTGCGGAGCTGGAGGCGAAGGCGAACCCGCACGCAATGTTCGGCGTGACACGTTTCTCTGACCTCACGCGTGAGGAGTTCCGTCAGCGCTACATCAATGGTGAGGCGCACTTCAAGATGGCGAGGAGGCGTCTGCGGACACCAGTGGAGGTGCCTGCCGGGAGTGCGCCCGCGCAGGTGGACTGGCGCACGAAGGGCGCCGTGACGCCAGTGAAGGACCAGGGCAGCTGCGGCTCTTGCTGGGCCTTCTCCGCCATTGGCAGCATCGAGGGGCAGTGGCACATGGCCGGCAACCAATTGACACGCCTGTCGGAACAGCTGCTTGTGTCCTGTGACACCGTGGACTACGGCTGCAATGGCGGTCTGATGGACAACGCCTTCAAGTGGCTTGTGGACTCGAACGGCGGCAAAGTGTACAAGGAGGACAGCTATCCCTACGTCTCTGGCTCTGGCCAAACACCCGCATGCTCGACAAGCGAACACGAGGTTGGTGCGACAGTCACCGGCTACGTGGACTTGCCACAAGATGAGGACAAGATGGCGGCATGGGTTGCTGCTAATGGCCCCCTTGCTGTCGCTGTCGACGCCAACAGCTTCCTGTCGTATATGAGTGGTGTACTGACGAACTGTCAAGCGGATCAGTTGAACCATGGCGTGCTTGTTGTCGGCTACGACGACAGCAGCAATCCACCGTACTGGATCATTAAGAACTCGTGGGGTGTGTCCTGGGGTGAGGAGGGCTACATCCGCGTCGCAAAGGGGACGAACCAGTGTCTCATCAACCAGTACCCCACCACTGCAGTGGTAGGTGAAGCGCCCGGACCCACTCCCAACAGCACCACCACCACCACTACCACTACCACAAGCGCCCCACAGCCGTCCACCTTTGTGCAGATGGAGTGCAAAGACAGTGCGTGCACCGAATCATGCACCCGCGTCACCTTCAACACAAACCAGTGTCTCCCTGTGTCTGGCGGCGGTTCGGCCACCGTCACGTGCTCGGCGAAGACTCTCAATCAGGAGTACTTCCCGCTGAGCAGCGACTGCAGCGGTCCTTCGATACCAGCCTCAGCCCCGCTGAACCAATGCCTGCAAGGGCATGACGGGTACGTGGAGTTCTTCTGTGGGAGCAATGTCTCTGCCAAGGTGGCTCGCCTGTACAGGCACCAGTAAGTTCCCCCCTTTTTTTTTATTGCTAGTGTAATTATTTTCTTTTGTTTCTTCAGGCGAGCGGTGCAAATAGTGCAAAGTGGGAAGGGTTTTTGAGCAAGATAAAATGGGTGCTGTACCGAATGGGTAATATTTTTAGAGCTATATCCGTCTCAGCCACGCGTGTGTCTTTCATATGTTTATATATATATGGCCTTCCTGTACTGCGTTGGGTGACCCCATGTGGCTCTTCTTGCCGCGGTGCTGCATGGCGGTGCGTCACGCCCTGCATTGCTTGTTGTTTGCCTGCCTCTTTTTGAATTTCCTTATTTGTTTTCCCTTTTCGAATTGTGAGATCCAAACATTTGTATTGCAAAGGTACAAGATAAGAAGAAGACGAAAGCAAACGAACGTACAAGCCGACACCGTGAAGATGAACCACACCCTGGTGTCTTTGGCTGCTTTGGCCATCGTCCTGTGCACCATTCCCGCTGCGATGGCAAGCATGCGTGCAGACGACACTCTGGCATCGAAGTTTGCGGCCTTCAAGCAGAAGTACGGCAAGGTGTACGGGGACGCTGCTGAGGAGGCGTACCGCCTGCGCGTGTTCAAGGAGAACCTTGCGCTTGCGGAGCTGGAGGCGAAGGCGAACCCGCACGCAATGTTCGGCGTGACACGTTTCTCTGACCTCACGCGTGAGGAGTTCCGTCAGCGCTACATCAATGGTGAGGCGCACTTCAAGATGGCGAGGAGGCGTCTGCGGACACCAGTGGAGGTGCCTGCCGGGAGTGCGCCCGCGCAGGTGGACTGGCGCACGAAGGGCGCCGTGACGCCAGTGAAGGACCAGGGCAGCTGCGGCTCTTGCTGGGCCTTCTCCGCCATTGGCAGCATCGAGGGGCAGTGGCACATGGCCGGCAACCAATTGACACGCCTGTCGGAACAGCTGCTTGTGTCCTGTGACACCGTGGACTACGGCTGCAATGGCGGTCTGATGGACAACGCCTTCAAGTGGCTTGTGGACTCGAACGGCGGCAAAGTGTACAAGGAGGACAGCTATCCCTACGTCTCTGGCTCTGGCCAAACACCCGCATGCTCGACAAGCGAACACGAGGTTGGTGCGACAGTCACCGGCTACGTGGACTTGCCACAAGATGAGGACAAGATGGCGGCATGGGTTGCTGCTAATGGCCCCCTTGCTGTCGCTGTCGACGCCAACAGCTTCCTGTCGTATATGAGTGGTGTACTGACGAACTGTCAAGCGGATCAGTTGAACCATGGCGTGCTTGTTGTCGGCTACGACGACAGCAGCAATCCACCGTACTGGATCATTAAGAACTCGTGGGGTGTGTCCTGGGGTGAGGAGGGCTACATCCGCGTCGCAAAGGGGACGAACCAGTGTCTCATCAACCAGTACCCCACCACTGCAGTGGTAGGTGAAGCGCCCGGACCCACTCCCAACAGCACCACCACCACCACTACCACTACCACAAGCGCCCCACAGCCGTCCACCTTTGTGCAGATGGAGTGCAAAGACAGTGCGTGCACCGAATCATGCACCCGCGTCACCTTCAACACAAACCAGTGTCTCCCTGTGTCTGGCGGCGGTTCGGCCACCGTCACGTGCTCGGCGAAGACTCTCAATCAGGAGTACTTCCCGCTGAGCAGCGACTGCAGCGGTCCTTCGATACCAGCCTCAGCCCCGCTGAACCAATGCCTGCAAGGGCATGACGGGTACGTGGAGTTCTTCTGTGGGAGCAATGTCTCTGCCAAGGTGGCTCGCCTGTACAGGCACCAGTAAGTTCCCCCCTTTTTTATTGCTAATGTAATTATTTTCTTTTGTTTCTTCAGGCGAGCGGTGCAAATAGTGCAAAGTGGGAAGGGTTTTTGAGCAAGATAAAATGGGTGCTGTACCGAATGGGTAATATTTTTAGAGCTATATCCGTCTCAGCCACGCGTGTGTCTTTCATATGTTTATATATATATGGCCTTCCTGTACTGCGTTGGGTGACCCCATGTGGCTCTTCTTGCCGCGGTGCTGCACGGCGGTGCGTCACGCCCTGCATTGCTTGTTGTTTGCCTGCCTCTTTTTGAATTTCCTTATTTGTTTTCCCTTTTCGAATTGTGAGATCCAAACATTTGTATTGCAAAGGTACAAGATAAGAAGAAGACGAAAGCAAACGAACGTACAAGCCGACACCGTGAAGATGAACCACACCCTGGTGTCTTTGGCTGCTTTGGCCATCGTCCTGTGCACCATTCCCGCTGCGATGGCAAGCATGCGTGCAGACGACACTCTGGCATCGAAGTTTGCGGCCTTCAAGCAGAAGTACGGCAAGGTGTACGGGGACGCTGCTGAGGAGGCGTACCGCCTGCGCGTGTTCAAGGAGAACCTTGCGCTTGCGGAGCTGGAGGCGAAGGCGAACCCGCACGCAATGTTCGGCGTGACACGTTTCTCTGACCTCACGCGTGAGGAGTTCCGTCAGCGCTACATCAATGGTGAGGCGCACTTCAAGATGGCGAGGAGGCGTCTGCGGACACCAGTGGAGGTGCCTGCCGGGAGTGCGCCCGCGCAGGTGGACTGGCGCACGAAGGGCGCCGTGACGCCAGTGAAGGACCAGGGCAGCTGCGGCTCTTGCTGGGCCTTCTCCGCCATTGGCAGCATCGAGGGGCAGTGGCACATGGCCGGCAACCAATTGACACGCCTGTCGGAACAGCTGCTTGTGTCCTGTGACACCGTGGACTACGGCTGCAATGGCGGTCTGATGGACAACGCCTTCAAGTGGCTTGTGGACTCGAACGGCGGCAAAGTGTACAAGGAGGACAGCTATCCCTACGTCTCTGGCTCTGGCCAAACACCCGCATGCTCGACAAGCGAACACGAGGTTGGTGCGACAGTCACCGGCTACGTGGACTTGCCACAAGATGAGGACAAGATGGCGGCATGGGTTGCTGCTAATGGCCCCCTTGCTGTCGCTGTCGACGCCAACAGCTTCCTGTCGTATATGAGTGGTGTACTGACGAACTGTCAAGCGGATCAGTTGAACCATGGCGTGCTTGTTGTCGGCTACGACGACAGCAGCAATCCACCGTACTGGATCATTAAGAACTCGTGGGGTGTGTCCTGGGGTGAGGAGGGCTACATCCGCGTCGCAAAGGGGACGAACCAGTGTCTCATCAACCAGTACCCCACCACTGCAGTGGTAGGTGAAGCGCCCGGACCCACTCCCAACAGCACCACCACCACCACTACCACTACCACAAGCGCCCCACAGCCGTCCACCTTTGTGCAGATGGAGTGCAAAGACAGTGCGTGCACCGAATCATGCACCCGCGTCACCTTCAACACAAACCAGTGTCTCCCTGTGTCTGGCGGCGGTTCGGCCACCGTCACGTGCTCGGCGAAGACTCTCAATCAGGAGTACTTCCCGCTGAGCAGCGACTGCAGCGGTCCTTCGATACCAGCCTCAGCCCCGCTGAACCAATGCCTGCAAGGGCATGACGGGTACGTGGAGTTCTTCTGTGGGAGCAATGTCTCTGCCAAGGTGGCTCGCCTGTACAGGCACCAGTAAGTTCCCCCCTTTTTTTTATTGCTAGTGTAATTATTTTCTTTTGCTTCTTCAGGTGAGCGGTGCAAATAGTGCAAAGTGGGAAGGGTTTTTGAGCAAGATAAAATGGGTGCTGTACCGAATGGGTAATATTTTTAGAGCTATATCCGTCTCAGCCACGCGTGTGTCTTTCATATGTTTATATATATATGGCCTTCCTGTACTGCGTTGGGTGACCCCATGTGGCTCTTCTTGCCGCGGTGCTGCACGGCGGTGCGTCACGCCCTGCATTGCTTGTTGTTTGCCTGCCTCTTTTTGAATTTCCTTATTTGTTTTCCCTTTTCGAATTGTGAGATCCAAACATTTGTATTGCAAAGGTACAAGATAAGAAGAAGACGAAAGCAAACGAACGTACAAGCCGACACCGTGAAGATGAACCACACCCTGGTGTCTTTGGCTGCTTTGGCCATCGTCCTGTGCACCATTCCCGCTGCGATGGCAAGCATGCGTGCAGACGACACTCTGGCATCGAAGTTTGCGGCCTTCAAGCAGAAGTACGGCAAGGTGTACGGGGACGCTGCTGAGGAGGCGTACCGCCTGCGCGTGTTCAAGGAGAACCTTGCGCTTGCGGAGCTGGAGGCGAAGGCGAACCCGCACGCAATGTTCGGCGTGACACGTTTCTCTGACCTCACGCGTGAGGAGTTCCGTCAGCGCTACATCAATGGTGAGGCGCACTTCAAGATGGCGAGGAGGCGTCTGCGGACACCAGTGGAGGTGCCTGCCGGGAGTGCGCCCGCGCAGGTGGACTGGCGCACGAAGGGCGCCGTGACGCCAGTGAAGGACCAGGGCAGCTGCGGCTCTTGCTGGGCCTTCTCCGCCATTGGCAGCATCGAGGGGCAGTGGCACATGGCCGGCAACCAATTGACACGCCTGTCGGAACAGCTGCTTGTGTCCTGTGACACCGTGGACTACGGCTGCAATGGCGGTCTGATGGACAACGCCTTCAAGTGGCTTGTGGACTCGAACGGCGGCAAAGTGTACAAGGAGGACAGCTATCCCTACGTCTCTGGCTCTGGCCAAACACCCGCATGCTCGACAAGCGAACACGAGGTTGGTGCGACAGTCACCGGCTACGTGGACTTGCCACAAGATGAGGACAAGATGGCGGCATGGGTTGCTGCTAATGGCCCCCTTGCTGTCGCTGTCGACGCCAACAGCTTCCTGTCGTATATGAGTGGTGTACTGACGAACTGTCAAGCGGATCAGTTGAACCATGGCGTGCTTGTTGTCGGCTACGACGACAGCAGCAATCCACCGTACTGGATCATTAAGAACTCGTGGGGTGTGTCCTGGGGTGAGGAGGGCTACATCCGCGTCGCAAAGGGGACGAACCAGTGTCTCATCAACCAGTACCCCACCACTGCAGTGGTAGGTGAAGCGCCCGGACCCACTCCCAACAGCACCACCACCACCACTACCACTACCACAAGCGCCCCACAGCCGTCCACCTTTGTGCAGATGGAGTGCAAAGACAGTGCGTGCACCGAATCATGCACCCGCGTCACCTTCAACACAAACCAGTGTCTCCCTGTGTCTGGCGGCGGTTCGGCCACCGTCACGTGCTCGGCGAAGACTCTCAATCAGGAGTACTTCCCGCTGAGCAGCGACTGCAGCGGTCCTTCGATACCAGCCTCAGCCCCGCTGAACCAATGCCTGCAAGGGCATGACGGGTACGTGGAGTTCTTCTGTGGGAGCAATGTCTCTGCCAAGGTGGCTCGCCTGTACAGGCACCAGTAAGTTCCCCCCTTTTTTTTTATTGCTAGTGTAATTATTTTCTTTTGTTTCTTCAGGCGAGCGGTGCAAATAGTGCAAAGTGGGAAGGGTTTTTGAGCAAGATAAAATGGGTGCTGTACCGAATGGGTAATATTTTTAGAGCTATATCCGTCTCAGCCACGCGTGTGTCTTTCATATGTTTATATATATATGGCCTTCCTGTACTGCGTTGGGTGACCCCATGTGGCTCTTCTTGCCGCGGTGCTGCACGGCGGTGCGTCACGCCCTGCATTGCTTGTTGTTTGCCTGCCTCTTTTTGAATTTCCTTATTTGTTTTCCCTTTTCGAATTGTGAGATCCAAACATTTGTATTGCAAAGGTACAAGATAAGAAGAAGACGAAAGCAAACGAACGTACAAGCCGACACCGTGAAGATGAACCACACCCTGGTGTCTTTGGCTGCTTTGGCCATCGTCCTGTGCACCATTCCCGCTGCGATGGCAAGCATGCGTGCAGACGACACTCTGGCATCGAAGTTTGCGGCCTTCAAGCAGAAGTACGGCAAGGTGTACGGGGACGCTGCTGAGGAGGCGTACCGCCTGCGCGTGTTCAAGGAGAACCTTGCGCTTGCGGAGCTGGAGGCGAAGGCGAACCCGCACGCAATGTTCGGCGTGACACGTTTCTCTGACCTCACGCGTGAGGAGTTCCGTCAGCGCTACATCAATGGTGAGGCGCACTTCAAGATGGCGAGGAGGCGTCTGCGGACACCAGTGGAGGTGCCTGCCGGGAGTGCGCCCGCGCAGGTGGACTGGCGCACGAAGGGCGCCGTGACGCCAGTGAAGGACCAGGGCAGCTGCGGCTCTTGCTGGGCCTTCTCCGCCATTGGCAGCATCGAGGGGCAGTGGCACATGGCCGGCAACCAATTGACACGCCTGTCGGAACAGCTGCTTGTGTCCTGTGACACCGTGGACTACGGCTGCAATGGCGGTCTGATGGACAACGCCTTCAAGTGGCTTGTGGACTCGAACGGCGGCAAAGTGTACAAGGAGGACAGCTATCCCTACGTCTCTGGCTCTGGCCAAACACCCGCATGCTCGACAAGCGAACACGAGGTTGGTGCGACAGTCACCGGCTACGTGGACTTGCCACAAGATGAGGACAAGATGGCGGCATGGGTTGCTGCTAATGGCCCCCTTGCTGTCGCTGTCGACGCCAACAGCTTCCTGTCGTATATGAGTGGTGTACTGACGAACTGTCAAGCGGATCAGTTGAACCATGGCGTGCTTGTTGTCGGCTACGACGACAGCAGCAATCCACCGTACTGGATCATTAAGAACTCGTGGGGTGTGTCCTGGGGTGAGGAGGGCTACATCCGCGTCGCAAAGGGGACGAACCAGTGTCTCATCAACCAGTACCCCACCACTGCAGTGGTAGGTGAAGCGCCCGGACCCACTCCCAACAGCACCACCACCACCACTACCACTACCACAAGCGCCCCACAGCCGTCCACCTTTGTGCAGATGGAGTGCAAAGACAGTGCGTGCACCGAATCATGCACCCGCGTCACCTTCAACACAAACCAGTGTCTCCCTGTGTCTGGCGGCGGTTCGGCCACCGTCACGTGCTCGGCGAAGACTCTCAATCAGGAGTACTTCCCGCTGAGCAGCGACTGCAGCGGTCCTTCGATACCAGCCTCAGCCCCGCTGAACCAATGCCTGCAAGGGCATGACGGGTACGTGGAGTTCTTCTGTGGGAGCAATGTCTCTGCCAAGGTGGCTCGCCTGTACAGGCACCAGTAAGTTCCCCCCTTTTTTTTATTGCTAGTGTAATTATTTTCTTTTGCTTCTTCAGGTGAGCGGTGCAAATAGTGCAAAGTGGGAAGGGTTTTTGAGCAAGATAAAATGGGTGCTGTACCGAATGGGTAATATTTTTAGAGCTATATCCGTCTCAGCCACGCGTGTGTCTTTCATATGTTTATATATATATGGCCTTCCTGTACTGCGTTGGGTGACCCCATGTGGCTCTTCTTGCCGCGGTGCTGCACGGCGGTGCGTCACGCCCTGCATTGCTTGTTGTTTGCCTGCCTCTTTTTGAATTTCCTTATTTGTTTTCCCTTTTCGAATTGTGAGATCCAAACATTTGTATTGCAAAGGTACAAGATAAGAAGAAGACGAAAGCAAACGAACGTACAAGCCGACACCGTGAAGATGAACCACACCCTGGTGTCTTTGGCTGCTTTGGCCATCGTCCTGTGCACCATTCCCGCTGCGATGGCAAGCATGCGTGCAGACGACACTCTGGCATCGAAGTTTGCGGCCTTCAAGCAGAAGTACGGCAAGGTGTACGGGGACGCTGCTGAGGAGGCGTACCGCCTGCGCGTGTTCAAGGAGAACCTTGCGCTTGCGGAGCTGGAGGCGAAGGCGAACCCGCACGCAATGTTCGGCGTGACACGTTTCTCTGACCTCACGCGTGAGGAGTTCCGTCAGCGCTACATCAATGGTGAGGCGCACTTCAAGATGGCGAGGAGGCGTCTGCGGACACCAGTGGAGGTGCCTGCCGGGAGTGCGCCCGCGCAGGTGGACTGGCGCACGAAGGGCGCCGTGACGCCAGTGAAGGACCAGGGCAGCTGCGGCTCTTGCTGGGCCTTCTCCGCCATTGGCAGCATCGAGGGGCAGTGGCACATGGCCGGCAACCAATTGACACGCCTGTCGGAACAGCTGCTTGTGTCCTGTGACACCGTGGACTACGGCTGCAATGGCGGTCTGATGGACAACGCCTTCAAGTGGCTTGTGGACTCGAACGGCGGCAAAGTGTACAAGGAGGACAGCTATCCCTACGTCTCTGGCTCTGGCCAAACACCCGCATGCTCGACAAGCGAACACGAGGTTGGTGCGACAGTCACCGGCTACGTGGACTTGCCACAAGATGAGGACAAGATGGCGGCATGGGTTGCTGCTAATGGCCCCCTTGCTGTCGCTGTCGACGCCAACAGCTTCCTGTCGTATATGAGTGGTGTACTGACGAACTGTCAAGCGGATCAGTTGAACCATGGCGTGCTTGTTGTCGGCTACGACGACAGCAGCAATCCACCGTACTGGATCATTAAGAACTCGTGGGGTGTGTCCTGGGGTGGGGAATATTGTCTTTATTTTCTTATGGAGTTTTTTTGGCTTTTTTTTCTTTTGTGTGTGTTTCTTCTTTTGGAGTTGCTTTGTGGCTCCTCTATTTTTGTTTTGTTGTCGATGCCGTGTTTTGTGCGTTACGAATTTTTTTTCTTGAGTATGAGTTATTTGACCTCTTGTGTAATTTTGATGTTTTATTTTTTTTATGGTAGGGATATTGGTGAGAGAAAAAAAAGTGTCTTTTTTTTTCTTGTTTGTGGGTTTTTTTGTATTGGTATTGCAATGGCTTTTTTATTTTTGAAGTAAATAATAGAGTCTTTTTTTATTTTTAGAGTTGGTTTTTGCACAGTTGTTAGTAACTTCTTTTAATCTATTTTTTTTCTTTTATTTCCTTGTTTTTTTCTTTTCCTTTCTTTGTTTTTTTTTTCTTGCTGTTTCGTGTCGTTGTAGTTTTTATTATTATTTTTTTTTTTTCCACCACTTAGGGTTATTTGTCTTTTTTCGCTTTTTACTGAAATGGCGCGTGTGGGAAAGCGCTCTGTGGCGAAGCTGTCTTGTCTTGTTTTTTTCGTTGTATTGATGGTTGTCCTCTGTGATTTTTTGTCTTATGCACCCCACGAGCCTGTGCGAACAGTAGAGACACTTGATGGAAGTCGAATTCTTGCAACGTGCCCGCATTTTAGTCAACTTCCTGCCACTTTGAACGGTGTTATACTTATTCTTATTGGTAAGAGTACCGACCGTTTTGTGTCCGATATGCTGCCGCGTTTGGAGGTTTTTTTCCTTAAAAGGTATTCATATCCAGTTCATATATTTTATGAAAACATATCAGATGATGTGCGTTTGGCAATTAGTGCTGCTATACCCTCTGCATACCGTGTGGAGTTGGAGGACGTGAGCAGATTCTGGGGGTCCTTACCAGACGGCATCTCTGAGGAGAAGTTGCGTACATGGATGTCAACAGTCTCACAGCGAAAGGCTCAGGGACGTGGGTATCGCATTATGTGTCGTTTTTGGGCGGGACTCGTCTGGCAGCTCCCTTCGCTGGACGGCTATGATTACTACTGGAGACTGGATGATGATTCGTTTCTTACTACTTATGTGCCTTGTGATGTGTTTCAGGTGATGCATTGGCATCAATGTTCGTATGGATATATGTATATAAAAAAAGATCCTCCTGCTCTGACGAAAGATTTATGGGCAACATTTCAGCGTTGGGCATATGGCGCGTTAACATCCGAGGAAATTTCAGATATTACGGATAAGTTTGTTACAGGTAATGAAACTCTAGGTAAGAAGAAATTCCGTGCGTTTATGTACTACAATAATTTTGAGGTTGGCACAATAGCACTAAAACGTCACCCATTGTATGCATCCATGTTTCGTTTCTTGGATGTAGAGGAGCCACGGGGGATCATGCGGTACAGATGGGGAGATGCTCCTATTCACACTCTGGGGGTGGAAGTCGTTATGCATCGTATGGGTTGGAGGAAGTGCAAATTTGCTGATGCATTCGGTGGATATGTACACAAGCCAAAAAGGTCTCTCCCCCCACTACTGCAGCAGGGAGCTGAATAGTCGAACAATACAAGATACTGCGTCTCTACGTGTGCGTATATATATATATATATATATATATGGGCTTTCCCGCGAGCTTGGCTCATGGGAACAAGAGTGTCAGAAGAGTATTGGTTTTATATTGAGGGTAATGCGGATTTTTAGGGTGAAATATGAAACGGTTAGTCTATTTTTATTATATATATAAGCTATTCAAGCTCAAGCACATATCATTATATTTCATTACTGCAACACTAATGTCTATCTCTTACTTTCATGTTTTCTGTTTTCTACACACAAAATGATAGTCTAAGTGTTTGCTTAGGTTGTTTTCGTTCTTTATTCAATCGAGATCGTTCTTTTCGCGAATGCTGGACAAGGAGAAGCGCGTCGAACAACCACCAGCTGACTCCAGCGGGTTCAGTGCAGAAATACTCACCACATTGCAACGCGACAGACTATATAAGATACATCCGTGGAGACAACTAGCTGACAAATATATTGAACGGCGCGACGTTTTAAAAGCCCGTGCGAAAAAACCAGAGATACGGGCCTTGTTACAGCAGGCGTTCGTAGAAAGGATGAAATCTAACAGTCCATTTTCACAAGAGGTGAGTTTCATTCTTATGACGCTCCTGTACAGCGGATCGAGCCATCCGCACATTATGCTGGCCGACATGCTACTCAACATGTCCGCTGGGGAGCGCCTCGCTACGCACAATTGGTGGGCATACCAGAATGCAACTGAGCTTATACAGGATTCCATGTCAACAGCCGTCGCCTCCGGCAACCTTATATTCCCTCTCTTTCCGGGAAAACAAATGGACACCCAGAACCGTTGCATGATGGAGGAAGCTGTAGAAGTTAAACGACCGGCAGATACAGGGGCTACAACCATGGAAGCACTACAGTTCCTTTACCCGAAAAGCCGCGCCTTTTTTGCCCAATCTCCTCCTGCAACCAATGTCCTGAGCGGAGGTGAGCCCTTCATACCGGTATTTGATGGAAACAATAATCAAGCGGGATACTGGGACGGAGCACCGGTCAAGGATAGATTTGACCAACTGCAGAAACAGATACAAAATCTCCAATCCGCGGTGCAAAGATTTTCTTCTGCCAACAACGGAAGTGGCACCTACGCTGGAAGGAGCAGCGGAAGCAACCGCCGAGGCCGAGTTGGTGGAAATGCCCAGCGCGGTGGACGCCGTGTTGGACGCGGGGGTGGTTATAACTACCCAATGTGCGGTGGCGAAGCTGAAGACCACGGCGAAGAAATGTACAACACACACGAGACAATGAAGTGCACAAAAAACTGAAGCGGTGCTCGCCACTCAAGAGCGTAGTATTGAGTGGCGGCACCATGATTAAGGGAAAACAACGAACTCTGACCTCGACCTCATCTACGGGTTGTACATGCCTCCCAAGTCTGTCCTTCCATGCATGGAAGTGGGCGAAATCGATGACTGCTCGATTCAAGTCCTGAAACGTATGGCAGACATGGCGGCAATGCAAAAGAAGAGGATGGCAGGTGCAACAAGAGGCGAGGGGCGCCACGACGGAGGAGGAGAAGAAGCTGTAAGTGACAAGCACTACAGCCAAAACACTACCGGATTGATCTACATCCCGCTCTTTACACGATCCCATTGGATCGCGGGGGTATTTTCATTATCCTCCATAACAGCAACATCAAACAACATACACAGTAAGCAACTGGGAAGTCAACAACGTCAAAAGTACGTGCTCCGTGTTTACGACTCGGCACCGTCACCGCCAGTGGAGCGGGACGTACGGCGTGCCTTCAGACCGTTCGATGACAGCGTCACGGTCGAATTTGTCCCAACCCCACGACAAGTGCGTTTCAGCGAAGATTGTGGCATTTTCATTTCCATATGTTTTTTTGCGTTTGCGGTTAACGTGAATGTCCGCATTACGCCAGGTCTGACCAAGATGGTCAGACGTTTATTCGAAGCAGCGTTGCGCCACCGCGAGAAGCCGCCGGCACGCGCGTTTTTCTTGTCGAGACTCAAATGTCTTCTTGAGCTACAAACTGACGACGAACGTCAACTCATTCTTCACGCCACCATGAATAAGTGGCTGCAACAGCAACATCAACAGCGACAAACGCATCAGCTGAAGAAGAACCCATCGCGACATCGCGATGAGGGAACGTTACTTTACGGAGGGGCAGGCGCCTCACCACCATCACAGCAACGACGTCTAAGAGGGACCAATGTAAACGAGGAGGAAGCGGATGACAGCGCGGTGCGATCGACCACTGCGAACGAGGAGACGATGGAGCCCGTGGAGTGGTCCCAACCCCAGGGTGAGGTTGAAGGGTCATCGCGAGAAGGAGAAGAGGAAGACGTGACAGAACTGGGAGTTGTGGAGACAGTAAGAGCGGAAACCAAGTTTCCCGCTGAACCCAAGCGGCGGTTGATTGCGTGCCAGGCACGTCGCACGCTGCTTCGCGCGCAACTCGACTGGGAAGTGAATCAGCGTCGCAAGGTTACTTACATTCTGTCCGGCCTCGCGCTCATCTCGGTTGGCAAGGGCGATGATAAGGAGCTAAGACCCCAGTCGATCACCAATTTTCGCACCAAACACCATTTGGAGAATTTGACCGAGTTTGACCTATCTACCGTCTTTAGCGCATTACAGCTGCCCTATTTTTCCCTTCAGTTCAACGACGATCGTCCACGGGCCCAGCAGAAGCGCTCAAACAAGACGGACGGCAATCTGAGAGCCCACGGGTTAATTCTGGTGCCGTCGACGCCGCACCTGCTCGAGACGAAGGAGGCTCGCAACTCGCTGGCAGCGCTCTACGTCCGCGGGCAGGAGGGGCTTGGCATGCCCAACACGCTGCAGTTCAACCAGATCAACTACACCTTCCGCCTGGGCGCAGCCCTATGCCGCCACTACCCCGAAAAGAATAAGGGCACAAAGAAGAAGAAGACGCCGAACGCGGACGAGGAGACCGCCTCCTCTGAGGCAGACGGATCGTGGGAATTCTCGCTGGCAGAGGATGCGTCGCAGGCGTTATGGGGCGTCTATCTTCCCTCACGCTGGCGCACCTACGGGGCGTTGGCGGACATGGAGTCCGGGCGAACCGCCAAGCGGACGGCAAGTAAGCAGCAGAGCAGCATGGCTGTCGACAACCAGCCGGCGAAGAAGCACAAGAAAACGAACAAGAAAAAGGTGGCGACTCGACGACACATTGAGCTAGACTTGGACGCTGAGGACGTTGAGGCAAGATATCATAAAGCCGATGGGATCGATGTCGATGATATCGCTACGACGGAGTCGACGACGGAGGTGCAAGACGACGCGGGAGAGAAAAACGACGACGAACACCGGATATTCCCGCGCCAACGCCGCCTGAACGACAGCAACGCGGACGAGATCGACCAGGCACTGTGTGACATGCCGGGGCAAGTGCTCCGTAGCGTCACGGTCCCTTGTTTAAACGTGCCGGGCAGGGCGTGCCTCGGAAAGAGCCCGCTCTGCCCAAGAAAATGGATAATCTTTCCAGAGAAGCCAAAACACATCCACGAGGTGACATGGAGGAGCAAGACGCAACAGACGCGCCAGCGCCACTTAAACTGGCTGCGCGACCTACAGGCAATGCCGGACGATCTTCTGCGGTACCACAGCCTCGCCTCGGCGATACTGGAATTTTTGTTTCGGTTGTACAAGGACGGTCACGCTACGTGGTCGACGATACACAGCAGCATGGCGCAGATTGCTGGTGCCCTGCAGGATCTCCCCCTTTACACAAACGTGAGGGAGGGTATCAACCTAAGCAACGACGTGGAATGGCGGTCGGCGGTGGCCTGCGTGCGTCGGTTCAAGCAGATGCAGCCCACCAAGGCGCCGACACCACTCTCCGCCGAGAACTACTGCAAAGCGAGGGCGATGCTCTTGCGGCAAAGTCACTTCTCCCCGCTGGCGGCACTTTTCCTCGCCCTTATGTGGAACTGCGCGGCCCGAGCGGGCGATATCACTACCCTACTGAAGCAAGATGTAAAGCTATTTCTGCGGCTGCCGACCAGCGACGACGGCGACAACAACAACAACAACAACAACAGAAAAAACAGGAATCCGCTACCGCAGCTGCGCGTGGTGTCGAACGCCGAGGGCGTCCCACAGCGCTACCCAGTTCTGGTGTGGATGGCCCGCGGCAAGGCGTCCCACTTTCGGACCCCCTACGAGGTGACGACCACGCTCGCCGAGGACGAAGCGCTCATCCTGTTCAAGCACCTGAACAGAATCAAGAAGAAGGGGTCTCGGCTCTTCACAAGCGAAGGCCCCAGCATGGTGCGCAGGATGGTGTCCAACGTACTCAAGTCCATCGATCCGACAATGGCACTGCCGTCAGTGCGCAAGGGCGCGATCAGGTACTGCGCCAAGCTGGGCATGACAATGGAGGAGCTGCGGCGCATGACGGGCCACACCCAGGACTCGACGCTCAACATCTATCTCGGACGTGGCCAGCAGACAACTATGGACGTCGCGCAAACACAGGCCAACGTCGAGGAGCACCACCTCTTGTCAGCGCCAAATACCTCGGAGTGAAGGCACCCAAGGCAGCAGACCTGGGTATTTGCGAACGTGACGTGTACCGGCTGATGCTGGATCTCAAACGGCAACAGCAAGCACCAGACGCAAGCGACGTAGCTGTAGACGTCGCGGGTGACAATGTAAAGGAGTGGCGCCTGCACCTCAAGCATACCACTCCACTCGACACGGAGGCGGTGCGGCAGATGACGACTGCCCACCCACACACGAAAGCGTTTCTAGAAGAAGCATACCGCTACATCACGGTTGATGCCTCGCCTGACCCATACCCTATACCGCACCTCGTGCAGACCTCACGCACCATCAAGACGACCAAAATGACGAAGGAGGACCTCCAGAAAGCCGTGAGCATGGGCAAGTTCGAACTGTGCCGTGACGAACACGGCCAGCCGATCGCTCATTTCGACAACCGCACTGGCATGATCCCGACGGGCTACTACGGTGTCAATGTGTTCACCGTCCCGGAGATGAAGGGACGCAGACGACTCATCACGGAACCTCACCTAAACGCTGTCATGGCCAAGGCGGACATGCCACAAGTAAACTACCCGACGCGGCTTGGGAGACGGCAATCACTGCGTTATGCCAAGTACATGTTGCAACTTGACTTTGAGGCATTCTACGATGCGATCCCACTTCCAGCGGCACTGCGCAACAAGTTTGTGTTCCGGTGTGGTGGCAGTTACTACCGTTTGTGCACGCTGCCCACCGGCGCGCGGTGGAGCGTGACAGCGGGCCAGGCGACCACGTGGGTGCTTGTCGACATTGATACCCCCGTCATCATACATACGATGATTGATAATATTTTGATTGCGGCCAAGGAGGGCCAGGAGGAGGAGTTTGTGAGCGCGGTACGGCAGGTGTTGCTGCGCATTCGTGCTGCAAACCTGCTGACCTCGCCGGACCGCGAGGAACTACTTCAGTATACGGAGGAGAAATTATTACGTCTCGCTGAGCAGAACAACGTATTTCTTGGCGAAGAGTACATGTGGAACGGAACCGAGAGGGTGGTACGAAACTCAGTCAAGACGGTCGCGAAGTTGATGCTGAGTTCGGCACCAGACCGGCAGCACTCCATACGGACGTTCGTTTCTGTGGTGTCCTTGGTGTGTTATGCGATTCACACGACGCGCCTGAACCCGGCAAAGATGTTTCGACTCTTGCGGACCTACAGATATTTCTACCGACAGGTCTCCGGTGGTGCGGACTGGGACGCACCGGTGCCGTACATTCATCCGAAGGTGACCGATGAATTGAGCCGCATCTCGAATGAACTGATCAAGAACCAATGGTGGCGCATTGACCCACCACGGCATGTTGATTACAACGACGGCTCGTACGATATCGTTGCCTATACGGATGCCTCCCGCGAAGGATGGGGAGCCGTGGTGCACTTTCAGTTCACGGGCGAAGTCACCACGTTCCAGCAGCGCTTTGTCACCCACCACCAGCTTCCTTTTTACAAAGGACAACCAACAGGTGGAGACGACGGAGGCAACCACGACCGTTTGTACGATGACGCCTATGGCGTTGAAGATGAAGAAGAGGAAGACGAAGAAAACGAGGACGTGTTTGTGGAAGACCCGGAGGATCGCGCACTACGCGACATCCGTGGACCACGTGCCTCTATCCCGGTACACAACGCTACCGGCCTCTTCAGGGCACGGCATTCGGCTCACGCGGAACCGAGGGCAGTTCAGGCTTTGCTTTTGTTATTGCACAAGGAGGGAACGCTGAGACCTGGTATGCGCATCGCGGTGGTGACGGATCACTACGCGATTGCGGCTGCACAGAAACGCCTGAACGGCTTTGGCGGCATTGGCAGGGGCTTCTCGTTAAACAAGCTCTTCGAGAACACCTACAATCTCTGGTATGATTACGACATTGAGGTTATCTTTTACTAACTGAAGGGCGAAATGAATCCAGCGGATTCTTTATCGCGGCACTTTGGGGTAAGAACATCAAACGATCAAGAGGGAAATGATAAGAGAAACAGCACTGTCGTACGAATGGAGCACTTTGATGCAACGACTTTGCCCAGAGGTATGCCTAGTCTGTCGCAAACGTACTGCCCACTGTTTGACGACACTGCTTCTACAGACGAAGGCTACTAGGTGGCGCCATGCTGCCACGAATCACTACGGGGAACTGTCTAAAATGACTAATCTTAGTCCACAGTAAAATTTTACAACAAAAAGAAACATCAACGACGCCCCGCGGAGGATGTGCCGCATTTGTTTGAAGTATGAAGGAACCTGTCCGTCACACCGGATCTTCAGTTCTTTCTCTCCCTTTCTTCTTCTCTCGATCTTAGGCCTTTCAAGTACAAATTTAGAGACATGACAATATATATATATATACATATTGTTCTAGCATTCTGCTGTAATTCTCTTTTTTCTATGGTTTTTCTGCATAAAATTTGTATTTATATTATTGTTTCTTTTAGTTGCAGGGGATACTTGTTCTCTACGACAGTTATTGTTTATTGCTTTTTCATTTTTTTTTTTTTGCTTATTCTGGAATCTGCGAGGTGGGGGGCACAGGTAGTGCCCTGGGTTTGTGTGGAATGCTTATGTAAGGGGTTTTTTTTTTGTTTGTGCTGCTTTTCTGCTTTGCTTTATACTCTACCGTTTGTGGCGTTGTGCAGGTGGGATCTAGAGCTTTTTGGTGTTTTTTCTTTTTTTTTTCTGTGTGTGTGTGGAAAGGGTTTGGGGGTTTGAGGCATAATTATACAACAGGCATCAAAGCCAAATTTTTGTGTGGGAATACCATATTATAAACGGGTACAATGAGGGTTTCAGGGGGTATCGATGAGTTATAACATGCATTTGCAATGATATTTTTCTGCTTTTTCTATCTTTTTATTTCCCTCTTTCTCTCCCACTCTCAAGTCTTGCATAAGCCGCATAAGTCTACTGCAGGAAACAAATAGAAACCTTCAGAAGTTTTTCGTTTGTTGATTTTACACTTCAGAACCACGCGATTTTTTCGATCTTTCAGCACCCCACCTTCCCTTTCCTCCATTGCACACATTATGAGCTCTGCCCAACAGCAACAGAAAGTGGTGTTGGCTGATGGGCTGAGGAGCGAAGACCCAGTGCGAGCCCCGCGTCATCCACCGTGGTACCCGCCAAAGCACAATGATGGAAAGGGTCTTTGTGTGCTTAATTCACTCACAGAGAGAATGGAACCATTTGCCCCGCGTGAAGGGCGATTTGTACGCTGGTATACCTGCGGACCCACGGTGTACGATCTCTCGCATATGGGACATGCCCGCGCATACCTTACTTTTGATATTTTGCGTCGTATCATGGAGGATTACTTTGGATACAAGGTTCTGTATCAAATGAACATTACAGATATCGATGATAAGATCATCAAGCGGGCTCGTATTGGTGCCCTCCTAAAGCGTTTCCGTGAGGAGACACTGCAGGGGTCTGACTTCACGAAACTCGTTGCCTTCACAAGTGAAGCTCAGGCGGCTGCAGAATCTTCGCTTGCTGCACTGGTGCAACGTTTATCAGAGCCGCTTCCGGACACAACGCCAAGTAGAGCCAAGGCCGAGCGAGAGGAAAAGTTACTGGAACTTGCCCTAAAGCAGACACAGTTTAAAGAAACAAAGGAACGCATTGCGGTAGCAGTCGTTGCTGGAGACTTTGACACTCTCTTCAAAGCGGCCTCTGGTGTAAACGGTGAACTTCTAGATGTGCGAGAAGGTCATTGTGTGACAGATCAGAGCATATTTGAACAGCATGCCCGTGAGTATGAGCGTCTCTTCTTTGAAGATATGCAGCGTCTTGGTATCCGCGAGCCTGACGTGATCACGCGTGTTACGGAGTATGTACCAAAGGTCATTGAGTTTATTCAGAAAATCATGGACAATGGATTTGCCTACCGTGGAACAACATCCATATTCTTCGATACCGCTGCGTTTGCAAAGGCTGGGCATGACTATCCAAAGTTGAAGCCTGTAAGTGAGCGGGAGGAGCGTAATGCAACGGAGGCGGAGATGGCGGAGGGAGAAGGGGCACTGAGCTCAGCAATGGCGGGGGAGAAGCGGGCTGCAAATGACTTTGCATTGTGGAAGTTCTCAAAGCCAGGAGAACCACGTTGGGCATCGCCCTGGGGTGATGGGAGACCCGGGTGGCATATTGAGTGCTCCGTCATGGCATCCGACATACTTGGGAAAAACATGGATGTACACAGCGGGGGGTGGGATCTGAAGTTTCCACACCACGATAATGAGTGTGCGCAGAGTGAGGCCTGCCATATGGAGCATCAGTGGGTCAACTACTTCCTCCACTGTGGTCATTTGCACATTAAGGGACTGAAGATGAGTAAGAGTTTGAAGAATTTTGTCACCATTCGCCAGGCATTGGACGAGTTGGGAGTCACACCACGTTCGATGCGACTTCTATTCCTCGCAAATCCTTGGGGCAAGCCTATGAACTTTTCGGATCAAAGCATTGATGAGGCAAAGGAGCGCGAACGTGTACTTCGAGCATTCTTTGGAAGTGTAGACATTGTATTACGCAAGGATAATTTGTCCGGTACACAAGGATTTAATGAACATGACCGGAATCTCACGGAAACCTGGATGGAGGTGGAGGAAACTGTGCACAGTGCGTTGCAGAGTAACTTTGACACACCCACTGCAATGGACGCCATTATGCGTCTGGTGAGTGTGACCAATCAGTACCTTCTTACTGGTGAGAGGCCGAGTGCGACGCTAGTGCGCAAGTTGGGCCGTTACGTCACTCGCATGTTGCAGGTGTTCGGTGTGGTAGAAGGTACAGACAACATTGGGTTCACTGAACAGCAAGGCACGGATGAGCGTCTGGTAACAGTCATGGATGCACTGCTGCGCTTCCGTGATGGTGTGCGTGATGCGGCAAAGGCGGCAGGGAGCGCCGGTGTGCTCCTCCCCCTGTGTGATGCTGTGCGGGATGAGTGGCTTGTGCAGGCTGGAATTCGCATTGAGGACAGCCCTGCTGGCCCCACGACGTGGAAAAGCGATGACAGGGATCTACTCCTGCGTGAGATGACAGAGCGGAAACAACGGCAGCATATGGAACGGCGCAAAAAGCTTGAGAATCAAATTGAAACAAAGCGGAAACTGACGGAGAAGTGGCGACAGTACACGTATACACCGCTGATGTATTTCCGTGAGCGTGAAGGGGCAAAGGAGGCGAAAGAGAGGATTTACGCCGCATTTGATGCAGATACAGGATTACCAACAAAGCTTACAACTGGCGAGGTGGTGAATGATAAAGAGCAAAAGAAGCTTTCTAAGGAACTCGCTAAGTACACTAAAACACACGAGGAATTTATTGCAAAGGGTGGTGTAACGTGGCTAGAAGAACAGGATAGGGAACTCATGGAGCTCCGAAAAGCGCTGGAGAATCTCTCTTAACGGTGGGGGGGGGGAGGGGTAGACATCATCATGGAAAATTAGAAAAAAAAGTGAAGAGAAAGAGGAAAAAAAAACAAAGAAAAAAAGGAAATAATAAGGGAAAATAGACCAAAAAGAAGACCTAAGTCACGTGTTGTAATCACACTGGTTCATTCGTTGGTTTCTATGTTCGCTTTTTCACTGAATCAGTTGTTCTTGGTACTGTTGTACTGGTTTGCCAAAGGAAAACAGAAAGAGGCGCACTACATTAGGTGAAAGGGAAACAAAACAACGAAAAATGCATAAAAATCTCTCCAAAAGGTGAAAAAGAAAGTATTATATATATATATATATATATTCTTTCTTTTATTTACTGGTCCTCTCTCTTTCTCTCTACCTCTTTCTATAGTTTTCTACTTCTCGTTCTTCCTCCGGTTTTTTTGTTCTGTTTGTTCTTGTTAATGCTTCTTTTTTATTCTCGGCACATGGAATATTCTCATGATTATGTCGTTCACTACTTTTAACTACAATTGTGAATGGGTGCTTTGTTTTCTCTTGATAACTCTTTCTTACACTAATTTGCATTGTGCCAGATTAATACACGTGAAACAAACAATAAACAAGTGAGCATTCTAAAAAAAAAAAAAAGTGTTATCAAAAAAAGATACAGCATTAGGAAAATAACTTATAAACTTTTAGGTTTATACATATTTATATATAAAGCAAAAACAGAAAGAGAAGTAAAATGGGGTTCGATCTTACATGTGTAAAAAAACTGTTTAACGTGGTCCAGAAGGCACGTGGTACCGGTGGAGCCATAAACTACATGGAAATTGGTATGGAACTCATTAAAATTGCTGGTCCGTACGTTGTACAGTACCTTGGTGAGGTGAACAGACCAGATGACGTGAATGTGGATGAGGCCTTTGAGCAGGCTGGAGATACACAGGGATTCCAGCCATGGGAGGCCCCAAGTTCTGGCACCGGCAACGTTCGTGCACTCCTCATTGGTATAAACTACTATGGTACCAGCGCCCAGCTTTCTGGTTGTTGTAATGACGTTAAACAGATGCTTGCCACATTCCAGAAGAAGAAGTTCCCCATCAATGAGATGAATATACTTGTGGATGAAAGGGGTTTCCCTGGTAGCACTGCCCAACCGACACGGGCTAACATAATTCGTTACATGGCGTGGCTGGTAAAGGATGCAAAGCCGGGTGATGTGCTTTTTCTACACTACTCAGGGCATGGTACACAGACCCGGGCATTACAGGACTCAGATGAACAATATGATCAATGTATTGCCCCCGCAGACTTTCAGGCCAGCGGCTGCATTCTTGACAACGATATCAACAAAATTCTCGTCTCTCGACTCCCCAAAGGGGTACGTCTTACCGCTGTCTTTGACTGCTGTCACTCTGGATCCATGCTTGATCTACCATTCACATTTGTGGGGAGCTCCGGTCTGAGAAGTGCGACTTCTGGTCACATGAGACGCATCCGCAGGGGAAACAACTCGGATGCCGATGTTCTAATGATATCCGGCTGCGCAGATGAACAGACATCGGCTGATGTGGGAAATGCCGCCACCTTCGGAACAGGCGCATCAGGGGCTGGTGGGGCAGCCACACAGTGCCTTACATACACCCTGCTCAAGACCAGGAATCTTTCGTACCAAGATACAATAATTGCCACGCGCGACATGCTTCGAAGTAAGAAGTTTGACCAGGTACCGCAGCTGAGTGCCACCAAAGCGATCAACCTGCAGCAGGAGTTTTCTCTGACAGAGGCGTTTCAAATTGATGCATCTGTCGCTTAATGCTGTTGTAGCGGCAATGTGGGGTGGGCTGAGATAGGGAGAAAAGTGAGATCGAAGGATAGGGAGATAGAGCTATCGTCTTTCGCATTGTGACGTAATGTGCTTTCGTGTGGTATGTGTATATATATATTTCTTGAGGGTTTCCTTTCTTTGCTTTGTGTGTGACGTGTATGATGTGCATATGTATTGTCTTGTACACAAATGCCTCGCTCAATAAAGAGGGAGGGGAGTACCAAAATAGCACTTTGGGGGGTTAAATCTAATCCACCTAAATGAGATTGAATGTCGCAAATCATATCGCAATACTTGAGTGAGAATAGATTGAGTGGAGGGGTGGTTTGGAATCATCCTTTCTAGGAATGGAAAGAACAGGAAAAAGAAGAAAGACTTGTCTATAATGTTGTCGTTAGAGATGTAATACTCTATAATTGTTAAAAGTAATGTTATTTGGGAGGGGTATTATTTGTCTTTGCCATTGTCAGTGTATTGCTCTTGCATTGCTGGCGCTTCTCATACCGTGAATGGGATGGATGCAGTACCAATACAATCATCTTATTGAGGGAGAATTAGATCTGGGGAATTTTAAGATAACAAAGCAAAGGAATGCCAAACAATATTAGAGAATAGGAGGGGGAATAGGAATAAAGAAAAGAAAAGTGATGGGATGGGGAATTTGTATTTTCTGTAATCAAACCGCTCTCATTGAGAAATGGGAGGAGGAAGTTAAGAGGTTCGATTTTATTGTTGGTTTTTGTCTTAAAGATCTTATGCCTCTTCCTTGTTTTTGTCTTTTCTATTGTTGCAAAAAGCTAGTTCAAATAAATATGCCTTACAAATTTTAAAATAAGTATGAATTGCGTTCCATGCCTCTCTTTTTTTTTTTTGTTCTTAATTGTGGCCCACAGTGCTCTACTGTAGACCTGTAGCATTCACTGTCTCTACTTTCTCTCACATTCATTTTTTTTTCTCCTTTCCTGAGCCATATATTTTTGAATGTATTATTCTAGAGGTAAAACCACGTGTACCTAAAAAAAGAAAAGGACAAAATCAATATATAATACATACATACATACATTGGTAATAGGAAGCAACTGAAGAGATGGGCTGTGACCTTGGATGTCTGCTAAGGCTCTTGGGTGCTGCTGGCCATAATGGGACATATGTGGATATGGGTATGGAACTCATTAAGCTTGCATGTCCGTACGTTGTACAGTACCTTGGTGAGGTGAACAGACCAGATGACGTGAATGTGGATGAGGCCTTTGAGGAAGCCAGAGAGACTCGTGGCTTCCGGCCATGGGCGGGACCGACTCTTCGCACCGGCAACGTTCGTGCACTCCTCATTGGTATAAACTACTATGGTACCAGCGCCCAGCTTTCTGGTTGTTGTAATGACGTTAAACAGATGCTTGCCACATTCCAGAAGAAGAAGTTCCCCATCAAT
The DNA here is from genome assembly GCF_022059095.1 of Trypanosoma melophagium. NCBI lineage: Eukaryota > Euglenozoa > Kinetoplastea > Trypanosomatida > Trypanosomatidae > Trypanosoma > Trypanosoma melophagium. The sequence continues at coordinate 544,223 of NW_027125152.1, read as the reverse complement.
GAGATGAATATACTTGTGGATGAAAGGGGTTTCCCTGGTAGCACTGCCCAACCGACACGGGCTAACATAATTCTTTACATGGCGTGGCTGGTAAAGGATGCAAAGCCGGGTGATGTGCTTTTTCTACACTACTCAGGGCATGGTACACAGACCCGGGCATTACAGGACTCAGCTGAACAATATGATCAATGTATTGCCCCCGCAGACTTTCAGGCCAGCGGCTGCATTCTTGACAACGATATCAACAAAATTCTCGTCTCTCGACTCCCCAAAGGGGTACGTCTTACCGCTGTCTTTGACTGCTGTCACTCTGGATCCATGCTTGATCTACCATTCACATTTGTGGGGTACAGGAGTGTGCGTCGATCAGTGAATTGTCACATGAAACGCATCCGCAGGGGAAACAACTCGGATGCCGATGTTCTAATGATATCCGGCTGCGCAGATGAACAGACATCGGCTGATGTGGGAAATGCCGCCACCTTCGGAACAGGCGCATCAGGGGCTGGTAGGGCAGCCACACAGTGCCTTACATACACCCTGCTCAAGACCAGGAATCTTTCGTACCAAGATATAATAATTGCCACGCGCGACATGCTGCGGAAGAAACGATTTCAGCAAGTACCGCAGCTGAGTGCCACCAAAGCGATCAACCTGCAGCAGGAGTTTTCGCTGATAAAGCCGTTTGATGTTGACAGGTCAATCGTTTAATGCTGTTTTGGCGGCAATGCGGGGTGGGCTGAGATAGGGAGAAAAGTGAGATCGAAGGATAGGGAGATAGAGCTATCGTCTTTCGCATTGTGACGTAATGTGCTTTCGTGTGGTATGTGTATATATATATTTCTTGAGGGTTTCCTTTCTTTGCTTTGTGTGTGACGTGTATGATGTGCATATGTATTGTCTTGTACACAAATACCTCGCTCAATAAAGAGGGAGGGGAGTACCAAAATAGCACTTTGGGGGCTTTTAGTTGACCCTATGAATATCTTGCAGGAAAGAAAAGGAAAGAAATTGTATTTGAACTTTTTTGTCTAAGATGGACAATTACATCTCTCATTTTTCAATGGTGTGCATTGTAATTCTTCCTATTGTGGGGATTCGGATTAACTTGGGCGCTGGGAAGGGATGACGCAATGCGTGAGATGCGTAAGGTTATGGTTTGCCATATGTTTCTGTTAAAACATGATTCTTCGGAGCGAAGGGATGTTAACTGCGTGAAATAACAACGTAAAAAGAGTGGAATATATACATATATACAAGTAATTGGACCTGTATACTCTGAAAGTAAAAAAAAAGTGTTGATTGTTCTATGTTTGTTGTTGTTTTCCTCATAATTATTGCAACTGTCTCTTTGCTTTTCGTTTATTTTGCTTCTAAAGGGGTCTTTACGGTGTTTGTGTTGTTGTTCTTTTCATTGGAGTTTTTTTTTGCTATTGTTTCTAAACATATTTTTGCGTTTCAGGGAAATTTTTTTCTGTTTTGTGTGCCTGTATTTACTCTTTCTAATGGCTTTTTTTTTTTTTTTACTCCGGTGGGCAATGTACCACGTTGCTGCGGGGGTGTACGTATTGCCCGCTGGTATCTTCCTTTTCATTGTGGTTGGTGTGCTTGTTTCGGTGAACTATATATGTGTTTCTTTATTCCTTACTTTTTTCTTTGTTTCTTGTTAGGGAAAGAGGAGGTGGGGAAGTGTCACCGTCACTCACCCACTCGCTTACTCATACATACGTGCAGAGAGGCGTGGTAAGGTGAACTGGAGTTTATCTTTTTCTTTCTTTGTGTGTGTGTGCGTTTGAGAGAGGAGAGAAGAAAAAAAGAGGAAAGGGCAGAGTAGTGTAATTCTCCGTTTTGTTTCTTCATTGGGCTTTGTGAATTCACGGTAATGCGGCGATGGACATATAGTGTGTTAATCACCCCCGGCCATCTATACAACGTTGTGCCAACAACAAAAGTGCTATTTATATCCGACAGAAAGGCAGATATCAGACGGACGGCATCGTTGAAACAACAATCCGGGTGTGGGGAACTGTAAAGTATAGCGGCTGCAAAGACAGTGATGGTAATAAAAAACCCAAAGAAAATGGAAAAAAGGAGGAAAAGGAAGAAAAAAAATAGTAGTAGAAACATCAACAACCACTATTTCACGTGCGGGTTCACGTAGCAGTATGAGTAATCTGTTACAGATGATTGCCCAGCGTGAGGATGTGGTGAATAAGAAAAAGAAGAAGAATGATAATAATAGTAATAAGAACAACAACGACACGAGAAATAACAAGAAGAAAACATTGACATTGTCGTCATCTACATCAAGTGGATGTACATATATGGCGCAAATGTTTACTTCTGCTGCTGCTACTACTGCTGCGAAAAACCACGAACTCACCGCGTCATAATACTACTACTACTACTACCACTACCACAGCAATGCGTCCAAAGAGTGAAAATATAGTTCGTACAACTCCCCAATCATTACCAAAGAATGATATGGGCGTCTCAGCTACTCTTGTGGAAAAGCTTCGAAGAAATGTACTGCATAAACGACTTGATTGGAAACAAATGATACATACACATCCTTCATTACTACGACTTCCTGTTTGGCAACAACGCTCCGCATGGGGTGCGCGATTTCTTCCATCCTCTGCAATTCCCATACCGCAGCAAGATGGACCTGCGCTTTTTGTCTGTAGTGCACCAACCGGTTGTGGGAAGAGTAGTTTAGTGCCTTTGATGTTGTTGGATGCCCACTGGGAACGTCTACTGCAGCGCATTGATGCCCCGAAGAATACGAACTGTTATGGCATTGAAATAACACCACCGTTGCCATTTGCATCTGCTACAGAAATTAATAGTAATAATAATAATAATAATAATACTGGTGGTGGTGGGGTGCGTGCGTATGTGACAGAGTTTGCGGCAAGTAGTCGTGTGTGTGCTCCTCCCCCTGTGTGATGCTGTGCGGGATGAGTGGCTTGTGCAGGCTGGAATTCGCATTGAGGACAGCCCTGCTGGCCCCACGACGTGGAAAAGCGATGACAGGGATCTACTCCTGCGTGAGATGACAGAGCGGAAACAACGGCAGCATATGGAACGGCGCAAAAAGCTTGAGAATCAAATTGAAACAAAGCGGAAACTGACGGAGAAGTGGCGACAGTACACGTATACACCGCTGATGTATTTCCGTGAGCGTGAAGGGGCAAAGGAGGCGAAAGAGAGGATTTACGCCGCATTTGATGCAGATACAGGATTACCAACAAAGCTTACAACTGGCGAGGTGGTGAATGATAAAGAGCAAAAGAAGCTTTCTAAGGAACTCGCTAAGTACACTAAAACACACGAGGAATTTATTGCAAAGGGTGGTGTAACGTGGCTAGAAGAACAGGATAGGGAACTCATGGAGCTCCGAAAAGCGCTGGAGAATCTCTCTTAACGGTGGGGGTGGGGGAGGGGTAGACATCATCATGGAAAATTAGAAAAAAAAGTGAAGAGAAAGAGGAAAAAAAAACAAAGAAAAAAAGGAAATAATAAGGGAAAATAGACCAAAAAGAAGACCTAAGTCACGTGTTGTAATCACACTGGTTCATTCGTTGGTTTCTATGTTCGCTTTTTCACTGAATCAGTTGTTCTTGGTACTGTTGTACTGGTTTGCCAAAGGAAAACAGAAAGAGGCGCACTACATTAGGTGAAAGGGAAACAAAACAACGAAAAATGCATAAAAATCTCTCCAAAAGGTGAAAAAGAAAGTATTATATATATATATATATATATATTCTTTCTTTTATTTACTGGTCCTCTCTCTTTCTCTCTACCTCTTTCTATAGTTTTCTACTTCTCGTTCTTCCTCCGGTTTTTTTGTTCTGTTTGTTCTTGTTAATGCTTCTTTTTTTATTCTCGGCACATGGAATATTCTCATGATTATGTCGTTCACTACTTTTAACTACAATTGTGAATGGGTGCTTTGTTTTCTCTTGATAACTCTTTCTTACACTAATTTGCATTATGCCAGATTAATACACGTGAAACAAACAATAAACAAGTGAGCATTCTAAAAAAAAAAAAAGTGTTATCAAAAAAAGATACAGCATTAGGAAAATAACTTATAAACTTTTAGGTTTATACATATTTATATATAAAGCAAAAACAGAAAGAGAAGTAAAATGGGGTTCGATCTTACATGTGTAAAAAAACTGTTTAACGTGGTCCAGAAGGCACGTGGTACCGGTGGAGCCATAAACTACATGGAAATTGGTATGGAACTCATTAAAATTGCTGGTCCGTACGTTGTACAGTACCTTGGTGAGGTGAACAGACCAGATGACGTGAATGTGGATGAGGCCTTTGAGCAGGCTGGAGATACACAGGGATTCCAGCCATGGGAGGCCCCAAGTTCTGGCACCGGCAACGTTCGTGCACTCCTCATTGGTATAAACTACTATGGTACCAGCGCCCAGCTTTCTGGTTGTTGTAATGACGTTAAACAGATGCTTGCCACATTCCAGAAGAAGAAGTTCCCCATCAATGAGATGAATATACTTGTGGATGAAAGGGGTTTCCCTGGTAGCACTGCCCAACCGACACGGGCTAACATAATTCGTTACATGGCGTGGCTGGTAAAGGATGCAAAGCCGGGTGATGTGCTTTTTCTACACTACTCAGGGCATGGTACACAGACCCGGGCATTACAGGACTCAGATGAACAATATGATCAATGTATTGCCCCCGCAGACTTTCAGGCCAGCGGCTGCATTCTTGACAACGATATCAACAAAATTCTCGTCTCTCGACTCCCCAAAGGGGTACGTCTTACCGCTGTCTTTGACTGCTGTCACTCTGGATCCATGCTTGATCTACCATTCACATTTGTGGGGAGCTCCGGTCTGAGAAGTGCGACTTCTGGTCACATGAGACGCATCCGCAGGGGAAACAACTCGGATGCCGATGTTCTAATGATATCCGGCTGCGCAGATGAACAGACATCGGCTGATGTGGGAAATGCCGCCACCTTCGGAACAGGCGCATCAGGGGCTGGTGGGGCAGCCACACAGTGCCTTACATACACCCTGCTCAAGACCAGGAATCTTTCGTACCAAGATACAATAATTGCCACGCGCGACATGCTTCGAAGTAAGAAGTTTGACCAGGTACCGCAGCTGAGTGCCACCAAAGCGATCAACCTGCAGCAGGAGTTTTCTCTGACAGAGGCGTTTCAAATTGATGCATCTGTCGCTTAATGCTGTTGTAGCGGCAATGTGGGGTGGGCTGAGATAGGGAGAAAAGTGAGATCGAAGGATAGGGAGATAGAGCTATCGTCTTTCGCATTGTGACGTAATGTGCTTTCGTGTGGTATGTGTATATATATATTTCTTGAGGGTTTCCTTTCTTTGCTTTGTGTGTGACGTGTATGATGTGCATATGTATTGTCTTGTACACAAATGCCTCGCTCAATAAAGAGGGAGGGGAGTACCAAAATAGCACTTTGGGGGGTTAAATCTAATCCACCTAAATGAGATTGAATGTCGCAAATCATATCGCAATACTTGAGTGAGAATAGATTGAGTGGAGGGGTGGTTTGGAATCATCCTTTCTAGGAATGGAAAGAACAGGAAAAAGAAGAAAGACTTGTCTATAATGTTGTCGTTAGAGATGTAATACTCTATAATTGTTAAAAGTAATGTTATTTGGGAGGGGTATTATTTGTCTTTGCCATTGTCAGTGTATTGCTCTTGCATTGCTGGCGCTTCTCATACCGTGAATGGGATGGATGCAGTACCAATACAATCATCTTATTGAGGGAGAATTAGATCTGGGGAATTTTAAGATAACAAAGCAAAGGAATGCCAAACAATATTAGAGAATAGGAGGGGGAATAGGAATAAAGAAAAGAAAAGTGATGGGATGGGGAATTTGTATTTTCTGTAATCAAACCGCTCTCATTGAGAAATGGGAGGAGGAAGTTAAGAGGTTCGATTTTATTGTTGGTTTTTGTCTTAAAGATCTTATGCCTCTTCCTTGTTTTTGTCTTTTCTATTGTTGCAAAAAGCTAGTTCAAATAAATATGCCTTACAAATTTTAAAATAAGTATGAATTGCGTTCCATGCCTCTCTTTTTTTTTTTTGTTCTTAATTGTGGCCCACAGTGCTCTACTGTAGACCTGTAGCATTCACTGTCTCTACTTTCTCTCACATTCATTTTTTTTTCTCCTTTCCTGAGCCATATATTTTTGAATGTATTATTCTAGAGGTAAAACCACGTGTACCTAAAAAAAGAAAAGGACAAAATCAATATATAATACATACATACATACATTGGTAATAGGAAGCAACTGAAGAGATGGGCTGTGACCTTGGATGTCTGCTAAGGCTCTTGGGTGCTGCTGGCCATAATGGGACATATGTGGATATGGGTATGGAACTCATTAAGCTTGCATGTCCGTACGTTGTACAGTACCTTGGTGAGGTGAACAGACCAGATGACGTGAATGTGGATGAGGCCTTTGAGGAAGCCAGAGAGACTCGTGGCTTCCGGCCATGGGCGGGACCGACTCTTCGCACCGGCAACGTTCGTGCACTCCTCATTGGTATAAACTACTATGGTACCAGCGCCCAGCTTTCTGGTTGTTGTAATGACGTTAAACAGATGCTTGCCACATTCCAGAAGAAGAAGTTCCCCATCAATGAGATGAATATACTTGTGGATGAAAGGGGTTTCCCTGGTAGCACTGCCCAACCGACACGGGCTAACATAATTCTTTACATGGCGTGGCTGGTAAAGGATGCAAAGCCGGGTGATGTGCTTTTTCTACACTACTCAGGGCATGGTACACAGACCCGGGCATTACAGGACTCAGATGAACAATATGATCAATGTATTGCCCCCGCAGACTTTCAGGCCAGCGGCTGCATTCTTGACAACGATATCAACAAAATTCTCGTCTCTCGACTCCCCAAAGGGGTACGTCTTACCGCTGTCTTTGACTGCTGTCACTCTGGATCCATGCTTGATCTACCATTCACATTTGTGGGGTACAGGAGTGTGCGTCGATCAGTGAATTGTCACATGAAACGCATCCGCAGGGGAAACAACTCGGATGCCGATGTTCTAATGATATCCGGCTGCGCAGATGAACAGACATCGGCTGATGTGGGAAATGCCGCCACCTTCGGAACAGGCGCATCAGGGGCTGGTGGGGCAGCCACACAGTGCCTTACGTACACCCTGCTCAAGACCAGGAATCTTTCGTACCAAGATACAATAATTGCCACGCGCGACATGCTGCGGAAGAAACGATTTCAGCAAGTACCGCAGCTGAGTGCCACCAAAGCGATCAACCTGCAGCAGGAGTTTTCGCTGATAAAGCCGTTTGATGTTGACAGGTCAATCGTTTAATGCTGTTTTGGCGGCAATGCGGGGTGGGCTGAGATAGGGAGAAAAGTGAGATCGAAGGATAGGGAGATAGAGCTATCGTCTTTCGCATTGTGACGTAATGTGCTTTCGTGTGGTATGTGTATATATATATTTCTTGAGGGTTTCCTTTCTTTGCTTTGTGTGTGACGTGTATGATGTGCATATGTATTGTCTTGTACACAAATACCTCGCTCAATAAAGAGGGAGGGGAGTACCAAAATAGCACTTTGGGGGCTTTTAGTTGACCCTATGAATATCTTGCAGGAAAGAAAAGGAAAGAAATTGTATTTGAACTTTTTTGTCTAAGATGGACAATTACATCTCTCATTTTTCAATGGTGTGCATTGTAAGTCTTCCTATTGTGGGGATTCGGATTAACTTGGGCGCTGGGAAGGGATGACGCAATGCGTGAGATGCGTAAGGTTATGGTTTGCCATATGTTTCTGTTAAAACATGATTCTTCGGAGCGAAGGGATGTTAACTGCGTGAAATAACAACGTAAAAAGAGTGGAATATATACATATATACAAGTAATTGGACCTGTATACTCTGAAAGTAAAAAAAAAGTGTTGATTGTTCTATGTTTGTTGTTGTTTTCCTCATAATTATTGCAACTGTCTCTTTGCTTTTCGTTTATTTTGCTTCTAAAGGGGTCTTTACGGTGTTTGTGTTGTTGTTCTTTTCATTGGAGTTTTTTTTGCTATTGTTTCTAAACATATTTTTGCATTTCAGGGAAATTTTTTTCTGTTTTGTGTGCCTGTATTTACTCTTTCTAATGGCTTTTTTTTTTTTTTTACTCCGGTGGGCAATGTACCACGTTGCTGCGGGGTGTACGTATTGCCCGCTGGTATCTTCCTTTTCATTGTGGTTGGTGTGCTTGTTTCGGTGAACTATATATGTGTTTCTTTATTCCTTACTTTTTTCTTTGTTTCTTGTTAGGGAAAGAGGAGGTGGGGAAGTGTCACCGTCACTCACCCACTCGCTTACTCATACATACGTGCAGAGAGGCGTGGTAAGGTGAACTGGAGTTTATCTTTTTTCTTTCTTTGTGTGTGTGTGCGTTTGAGAGAGGAGAGAAGAAAAAAGAGGGAAAGGGCAGAGTAGTGTAATTCTCCGTTTTGTTTCTTCATTGGGCTTTGTGAATTCACGGTAATGCGGCGATGGACATATAGTGTGTTAATCACCCCCGGCCATCTATACAACGTTGTGCCAACAACAAAAGTGCTATTTATATCCGACAGAAAGGCAGATATCAGACGGACGGCATCGTTGAAACAACAATCCGGGTGTGGGGGAACTGTAAAGTATAGCGGCTGCAAAGACAGTGATGGTAATAAAAAACCCAAAGAAAATGGAAAAAAGGAGGAAAAGGAAGAAAAAAAAATAGTAGTAGAAACATCAACAACCACTATTTCACGTGCGGGTTCACGTAGCAGTATGAGTAATCTGTTACAGATGATTGCCCAGCGTGAGGATGTGGTGAATAAGAAAAAGAAGAAGAATGATAATAATAGTAATAAGAACAACAACGACACGAGAAATAACAAGAAGAAAACATTGACATTGTCGTCATCTACATCAAGTGGATGTACATATATGGCGCAAATGTTTACTTCTGCTGCTGCTACTACTGCTGCGAAAACCACGAACTCACCGCGTCATAATACTACTACTACTACTACCACTACCACAGCAATGCGTCCAAAGAGTGAAAATATAGTTCGTACAACTCCCCAATCATTACCAAAGAATGATATGGGCGTCTCAGCTACTCTTGTGGAAAAGCTTCGAAGAAATGTACTGCATAAACGACTTGATTGGAAACAAATGATACATACACATCCTTCATTACTACGACTTCCTGTTTGGCAACAACGCTCCGCATGGGGTGCGCGATTTCTTCCATCCTCTGCAATTCCCATACCGCAGCAAGATGGACCTGCGCTTTTTGTCTGTAGTGCACCAACCGGTTGTGGGAAGAGTAGTTTAGTGCCTTTGATGTTGTTGGATGCCCACTGGGAACGTCTACTGCAGCGCATTGATGCCCCGAAGAATACGAACTGTTATGGCATTGAAATAACACCACCGTTGCCATTTGCATCTGCTACAGAAATTAATAGTAATAATAATAATAATAATAATACTGGTGGTGGTGGGGTGCGTGCGTATGTGACAGAGTTTGCGGCAAGTAGTCGTGTGTGTATAGTAGTATCGCAGCCAACACGATTAGCGTGCAAGGAACTAGCAGAATTCACCGCATCTCTTATGGCCTCATCAATATCCTTATCATTATTATCATCATCATCAGGAGAAACATCAATTACTGGGAATGTGCATGTGGGAGGTCGTGTGGGTTATGCTGTTGGTGGTGATGTTTGTTTCTCTGCGGCGACTGAAATTATTTTTGCGACTCCCGGTTTCATTGTAAATGCACTGCAGCATCGAAATAAGATATTTTCACCCACAACACTTGTTATTGATGAGGCGCATTGTCGTGATATGGAAACCGATATGCTGCTGGCTTTGGCAAGACAACAGTTATATGAGAAAGTACACAGTTCATATGTAGGACTTCGTCAATTGGTGTTAATGTCTGCTACATTGCCTGTAGAACATATGGTGGCTTTCCTCAGTCCAGAGTGTAGTGTAATGGAAGACTCTACGATGCAAACAACAAACATAACAAAAAGAATAAGAAAAGAAGTAAATAAAATCCCACAGGTGCTTCTTATAGATAATATGTTGATGCGACAAAAAGAGATGAAGGCTGGTGATACATATACAACTGCTATTGCCATTCATCCATTTCGTATTGAAGAATATTTTATCGATGATCTTCCAGAAGGTATTGAAAAATCGCAAGTTTTACATAATAAGATACGAAAAGGTCCTCTCCTCTCTACAAGTGAATCTCCATTACTTTCAGTTCCGGCACGGCGAGTGATGGCATCACTTGGACACTACTTTTCATACACGAGATTTGGCGCTGAATTTCATACTCCACAAGCACGAATACTAGCGCAGTTTCTTCTTTTTATTTTGCAAACCTTTGCAGTAACTTCACGGAAATCGTTAACTACTACTACTACTACTAGTAGTAGTAATGATAAGTTGCACAAACAGGAAGAAAAAGAAAAAGGAAGAGAAGAAGAAGAACATCATCATTATCATCCGGAGAGTATTTTGGTTTTTTTACCAGGTTTTTCAGAAATGTCTCTTGTACTGCAGTCGCTGGAAATGTTGTGTCAAACCATAGATGTTGGGGAATCTAACCGACAAGTTCCCAATAGTAATACTACTACTACTACCAATACTACTGGAGTTAATGGAAATGGAAATGGGACTTTTCTTCAGTATGAACATTGGCGTTTTTCCGTTGCTCTTCTCCACTCCACTGCCATTGGCAGTCCACAGCAGCAATTACACAATACCGCCGCTTCTGCTTTTCCACATCGTATTATTCTTTCCACCACCGTTGCAGAGAGTTCTGTGACAATTCCTAACGTTCGCTGTGTTGTGGATTCCTGCCTGGAGCGTTCTTTTATTTCTGATCCGTTAACAGGTATAATGCTGCGCCGCACTACAATAGTGAATAGTGGAAGTGGATTACAACGTAGTGGTCGGACTGGGCGTACATGCGATGGCGTGGTTATACGACTTGCCCCACGTCGTTTCTTTCACCCATTACGAGATAATAATAATAATACTAATAATAATAATAATAATAATAGTAATAGTAATAATAAAATGATATCTGTTGCTGCGGCAGTGAATACACCGGCGGTGTTGTTGCGGGTGAAACATTTATTTCCAACGCGACCGAGCGCGTTAGTGCGTTATTTGCCTTTTCCCCCATCCGCTACGGAGATCACGTGTGGATTGCAACAACTGCTTGAATTAGGTCTTATGCGGATGCCAGGAATTAATAGTAATAATAATAGTAATAGCGGAGTGAACCAGAATAACAAGGAAAAAGAAAAGGAACAGGAAGAAGGGGATGACGAGTTATATAAAGTCTTTCTTCGCTATGATAAGGCGAGTCTAACGGCTAAAGGAGAATTTGTAGCATATCTTCCAATCCCATACAATCAGGCGTTATTAATATACTTTGCTTTGCAGTTTGCGTGTTTGGAGGATGCTATATTGATTGCATGTGCCATGACAGTCCCAGCACTACTCACATCTCCACGCATGACTGCACAAGGGGAAAGTACAACTCAAACACAAACACCTGCTATGTATTATCTTTATTCACTGAAAACACAACGTGAACTGGCAAGAGCAGTCCCATTATCATCATCAACAATATCAACAAGAAAAAGAGATGGAAAAGAAAAAAAAGATGTGAATGAAAGTGGTAGAGAATACCATCTAAGTGAACCACTTATGCTCTTGTCATTACTACGTGAGTGGTATGCGTGTAGTAGTACTTTAGATGTTGTGGAGTTTCAAGGTAAATACCGTGTGAACCGCAGTGCGCTTCGTGTGGTGGATACCACAGTCGCACTTTGTGCCTCACGTCTCTATCGTCTAATTAGACCTGATAATAATAATAATAATAATAATAATAATAATAATAATAATAATAATAATAATAATAATACTATCGAAGAGGAACTGTATAGTGAACATGATATCGCCGTGCGTAAACCCAGTACACAGGCATTAGAACAACTTATTGAATCGGCACTACCGCGATCATATCGTATATTGTTAGCGAATTCACTATTGCGACTCCACCGCTGCGCCTGTGAACATGCCCGTCATCGACTCTCACAGAAGGATGGTACTATGACACACTGGTACCCGTATGATGAACAGCTTATACGACAACTGCAGACCTTCTCTGGTCAAGGAAATGTCAATAGTCATAATAATAATAATAATAATAATAATAATAATAATAATAATAATAATAATAATAAGATTAGTAATATGAATAAGAATAATAATAAGAGTGGAAATAAAGTAATGTTTGGTGAGGTACAACATCGTCTGGCAGCGGCCTTTGTGGCGGCGTTTGCAAGAAATACGATGCGGGGTGAGGACGGCGCTCATCGTTTGCACCACAGACGATTATTGCGTAATTCGGGTGTATTGCGGGATAATACACAACACACCTGTTCCTTTGGTGTAGAACTTCACACAAATCAACAACAATTACAATTGCAACAATTAGAAGAACAGCGATTGGAACAGCAGCAACAGAGTGGACATCGTAATATATTGTTATATGATCGTTTAACACCCGAGGCTTTACGGCGTGTGTTGGAGCCGTATCTTGCGGGAACATATCTTTCGCAAATAGATCTCTTCTCAAGTGGACGATCAGCGGTGGCGCAGTTTTGTGATAAGGAGAAGGATAATGATCATAATATACAAAATAATAATAAGAATAAGAATGATAATGAAAATGATTCAGAAGTTGTGAATAGTAATAAGGAAGAGTTACTACTAAAACCGCATGTATTACCGTTTGAAGAAGACGTTACAGCTCCCAGTAAGGCTGGTGTTGTTTTGGCACATATTGGTATTAGTCTACTTATTGCGATCCAAGGTGCATTAACACGTCTCACGCTATTACTACCTCCCCCATCTACAACAGGTGTAAATAACAATAATAATAATAATAATAATAATAATAATAATAATAATAATAATAATAATAATAATAATAACTCTGCAGATGGGAGGAACGGTTTAAATACGGCAGGGATGCGTTTGGGTGGGGTGAAGAAGGATTCTCATGTTGTTGGTACTATGGAAACGGTTTCTACCACAGGAAAGGCGTTTGGGCGTGTGAATCCCAGCGAATGTAGTAGAACCAATAATAATAATAATAATAATAATAATAATAATAATAATAATAATAATAATAATAATAATAATAATAATAATAATAATAATAATAATAATAATAATAATAATAATAAACGTCGTATTCGTTTCTCCACTCTACAAAGAGATAGTGATAGTGTGGAAGATGTGCAGGTGATGTGGTATGACAGTTACGGTCGTGCGTGTGTATTAAGGCGCAGTGATGTGAAACGTGCGGGATATGACGAACTCTTCCCAACACCTTTCTATAACGATGAAACTCCATCAATCTCAATATCAATATCATCATTAAAAGAACAAGAAGAACAAGTAGAAGATATGAAGATGGATAAAACTGCTCTCACTACAAGAGGTGGTGTACATGCTTCTCCAAATAACAGGGAAGAGGAGAAGGAACACGCACTATTAAGTGTGCAGCGTGTGACTTTTACTCGTGCTATCTATTGGAAAGTGACACTTCCCACACAACGACAATCATCATATAATAATAATAATAATAATAATAATAATAATAATAATAATAATAATAATAATAATAATAATAATAATAAAACTAGTTCTTCATCTATTTATTCTTATTCATGTAAAGAAGAAGAGATAAACTCTTCAACAGGCTTTGTAATGGATCATTTCTATTGTTTAGTGTGTCATAGTACGTGGGCCCACACAACTGCCTTTCACGCCCACTGTCGTACGGCCACACATCTCTCACGTCTCGCAGTTGCGGTGCAATTCCGCATGCGTCGTGATTGGGTGACGGCGTTTAGTAAAGGCACACTTGCAGATTTGTTAATTCGACACAATTGCAATAATAATAATAATAATAGTGGGATGGAGGTGGAACTGCGTCATTGTATTATATCTCCCTCATCTTATTTAAATGCACTACAGTGGTGTCCACGTCGTGATAATGCTTCTAGTGCGATGCCTATTGCGATTGCAGGATCTCTAGTGGCCAACATAAACCCGATATCAATATCAATGTCTCCTCGAACGTTATCTGATCACAGTAGTACATCCTTACAAGCCTTACATGTTTGGGTAATGGACACGGAGCAGAATAATTCCACTACTACCACCACACCTGCAGAAGAACCACCACTTGCACTATTTATATTGGCCGGTTATCTTGCTGCTTCTGCCTCTTTCTTTAATACCGCACTGTTAATGAATAACGATCACTCACGTGTGTTTGCTGTAATGTTGTTTGATTGGGGTGTTTGGCGCTTGCCCGTCCCGCTGCATCCCACACAACTCCGCAGTGTTCTCCGTGTATTCGCCGGCAAACCCTGGCGTGGTGTACCCATCACTTCTTGTACACATAATGATAATAATATTAATAATAATAATACACATACGACTAATACGATGGATATAATCAGTAAAAATAAAAGAGAAGAGGGAAAGGAAGAAGAAGGTGGATTACATTGGTGTACGGCCAGTGAAGTCTGTCCACAGTGTACATATTGTGGAAGTGATGGAGCTGGGAGAAGAGAAAATCTTAATAAGGATATTAATACTAATAATGCTATTAATACTCTTACACCATCCTCGTCTGTAGAGGAAATGGTCGCCAGTACACTTTTACTTGTATTGCATGAATACAGAAACTCCAGACGAACAGTTGTGAGTTTCGCCGATTACATTCAACGCGTCGTCGTTAAATTAAACACAACGGGAAATAAAGAAACTCGAAGTGGGGCGGAATTATTAGCGCAATTCACAGCCAGACGACAGAATCAATCATTAGAGTCTTTACTGCGAAGTATTGGATGTCAGTTTCTCACTCCACCAACAGCGTCACGGAATAGTCATAATAATAATAATAATAATAATAATAATAATAATAATAATAATAATAATAATAATAATAATAATAATAATAATAATAATAATAATAATAATAATAATAATAATAATAATAATAATAATAATAATAAGAGTAATAATACGAAGAATGATGATGTGAATATTACCTCTTCTTCTTCTACTTATACTTCACCGATTGTGTTATTTAATACACGAGCATTAGCGGCGGAGGGAGCCACAAATGAGAAATTGTTTCTTCTCCCTTCAGTACTTCCAAGTTATCTGCCATCTCCAGAATTTGCGGTATTACTACAGCAGCACAGAGAGAGAATGCAAAGTGCGAATGATAATAGTGTATCATTAACAGGTGAAACAAGAAGGGCAGCTCAGCAGCCATCATTCTAATTCTCTTTTCTGTTTGTGTTTTCGTTTTTGTTTTGTTGTTTAGAGTGAAATAAATTGTCATAGTCCTCTTTTTTTATTTTTCTTCCAATTTCTATGTATTTCTATTTATCCATCTATATATATATATCTGTGATTCACATATGAGTTTGCTCTATTATTTAGGGAATAATGGAAATGGAAAAAGAAAAAAACAACGGAAACAGTGATTGTACACCACATCTCCATTTAATGAACTCTGTCATACAGTATATGATTGTTTTTTTCTTTTTATTTCTTTTTCACTATTATTATTATTATTATTATTATTATTATTATTATTATTAACTTTTTATTCCTTTTCTTTCTCTCTCTCTCTCTCTTCGTTTGTTTGTTTTTTATATATACTCTTCTCTTCTTAAAACACTATATATATATATATATAAGAAAAAAACAATACCGAAAGAGAGAGGTTTCTTCTTATCTCCATGTCATCCATAGTACGTGTCAATAGAAGGACAGCCATATCTGTTATTGTACAGTATTACCAATATCGTGGAATTTACATTACTTCAATCAAATTATCATCACAAGAACAACAAAAAGAAAAACAAAAACAACAATATGTGTTTCGTCGTACAAAACGTACTAATTACGCGGATAGAGAACATGTCATCTTCACAGATCCCTCTCATTCTACAGGAGAAGTTACTACAGAATCCATCTCATCATCAATCTCATTATTAACAGGAAAAAGAGGAAATGTGGGGAGTAGTAATTCTCATGTAGAGCCTTTATTACTTTCACACCGCGATGAGGCGGCACTGCGACACTCTGGTCTTATTCTTAATGCACTTCACACGCCTCTTTTGGGTAGAATTACATATTACACACTATCTGCATTGGCGTATCTACATTACGGTGTTGGGCGGGTTTCTCTGTATACACGGTATAGTGTGGCACCCTCCCTTCTCTCTAATAATAATAATAATAATAATAATAATAATAATAATAATAATAATAATAATGGTGGAATCTCGATAGCATCATCATCGTCATTGGGATGCCTGCAGCATCTTATTAACGTTGCCGCATATGAGCAGGCAGCCGCAGTGGTCACAACAACAAATAATAATAATAATAATAATAATAATAATAATAATAATAATAATAATAGAAATGGTGTGGGTGCATCACGCTTTCGTGGTATATTGCAGAATACCGCAATAGATGCATTATGTGTGGGCCGCAGTAATATACACGGTCGTGGTATTATCGCCGCACATCCAATACCGCGAGGAACTCGAATTATTACAACCCCGCAGCGTACATTTATGGATGCCGCCAGTTTTGTTCCACTACTTGCTGATACACACAGTAAACTTCCTGATACATGGCATTATACACATCCCACAGGTGTTTTATTAGAACTTGTAACGCAGCCACTTCCACATCATTTAATGAATCACAGTTGTGATGCTAATGTTTGCTGTGGACTCTCACGTGAGTTCTGGCCGCTTGTCATGAGTCATACTCATAGTATTAATAATAATAGTAATAGTAATAGTGTTAATATGAATAATACTACGATGAATGAATTATTGGCACGTATGCGGGACTTTCCATACTTTGAGGATGCGAATAGTTTCTTTACCACTCGCGATGTTCAGGCGGGGGAGGAATTAACATTAAGTTATTCACATCGTGTGGCTCCACTCTTCTCTGGTGAAGTACCACTGCGATATTTAAATACGATATGCCGCTGTGGGGCACAAAACTGCCATCATTTTGTCTATCGCCCACCCGATACCGTTATGCGTACTAACTCCCCATGGTTCTTCTTTTCTTCCCATAATGATCATCAACAGTGGGATATTAATAATAGCGATAATAATAATAATAATAATAATAATAATAATAATAATAATAATAGTGACAATAGTGATAATGAGATGCGATGGTTACTAGAGGCGGGATTCGATGATGAGACGGTGATGCTCTCACTACTTCCATCGCGGGCACCGTTGTTAGAATACATGCGAAGACATCTTGCGCCATTTCGACGTACGGCCACTAAACGAGAGTTGTTGATGTGTTATAGACATGTGTTTAAGTTACTGAACGAGGCAGCACCGGTTGAATAGTAATAATAATAATAATAGTAATAGTAATAATAGTGATAATACGATCTACTAAATATATATGGGGAGAAAAAGACACGCATATATATATATATATATATATATATACATATGTAGAGATGATGATAGGGATGGAAACAAAAAAAAAAGAAAAGAAGAACATACAAATGTCTGGGTCTTATTATTGTTATTATTAATATTCTTTTGTTATTTGTTTATTTGTTATTTGTTTTCTTTTTCGTTTTTTGTTTTTTTTTTTTTTTGTGGTGGGGTGGAGTTCCTGTGTATTGTGTCTGTTTGTGTGTATAATTGGGTTTTTTAACCATTTCCCACGGCTTTATACAATATTATCTCTTATTGGTATCTATCTCTCTCTCTCTCTCTATATATATATATATATATATATATATATATATATAAACATTTCTTTCTGTCTTATTCATCTACTAACTCTTTCATTTTTTTTTCTCTTTCTATCTCTGTGTTTCGTTAAAGCAGAGACTGTCACTATTATATTATATATATAAATTATTAGATATAGATAGGTTGAAACAATAAACAAAAAACTCTCTCTCTGTGATGAGTGGCGGTGGTGTTTCCTCTGCGGATCCCTCTATTCTCGTAGTGGAGACAAAATCAAATGATTCAATCTGGAACAGAAGTGACGGCGGTAGTAGTATTGGCATTACTGCTGGTGCTAACAACAAACACCATGAATCGCAATATCAACAAGAAGAAGAAAAAGCAGTAAATCCATCTCAATATACTCTTCTTCCTCCTCGACCTCATCATCCCAATAGTAATAGTGATAGTGACAGTGGTGAAAGGGATTCCCTATCACAAATGGAAAGAGACAATAATAATAATAATAATAATAATAATAATAATAATAATAATAATAATAATAATAATAATAATAATAATAGTAATATGAATAGGAATATCTCTATGGCTGAAGAAGAAGAAGAGGAAGAGGAAGAAGAAGATGATGATGATGATATGGCTGAACGTGTACTCCACACACTTCAACGAAAGGATGAATTACTGCAAGAACAGGCCCGTTGTTTAGAAAGACGCGAGTTGGAGTCAATCCAATTAAGACGGGAATTAGAAGTACTGCAGGAGGAGAAGGAGCTCCTCACACAACAACTGCGAGGTTTTCTAAATAATAATAATAATAATAATAATAATAATAATAATAATACCAATATGAATGTAAATAAGAATACGAAGAGTAATAATCGTAATATAAATATCAGTACATTAGATTTAGATTCTACACAAACTCCCAGTGAGGAACAACAACAAGAAGAAGAGGAATTGCAACAAGAAGTAGTATTATTTTCAGGAGATAATAAGAATGATAATACAGCGATAGTATTAGACCTGAGAGCCCATATTCAACACCTCACAGCAGAATTAACAGAAACCAGGCGGGCGGCCAAACAACAAGAACGCCAACACGCCCACGATCTAAATATCATTCAACATGAAATGCAGGAGTTCTCCACACTAATGGAAGACTTACATTCCACCAAGTCTGCCTTAAAACGAACACAGAAACAATTAGAAGAAACCGCAGAGGCGAAATTGCGATCGCAATTAGAACGTGATCGATTTGTGCGAACACTACAGGAGGGAATGCAGCGAGAA